>NC_056737.1:1065785471-1066085471 GCF_019279795.1 Protopterus annectens
TAAAGAATTTGTGCTTTACAACTGCTGCCCACGTTGGTTCTGCTTTAGTACTGTTACTGTGATTCACTGCTGCACTACAACTGCTGCCAACTGCTGCTTACGCTGTTTCTGTGATTTACTGCTGTTTCTGCTATTGTTATCTTCCGTATCCGCACGAGCTGCGTCCTGTTCTGCATTACTTAAACCTGATTGTCTGCTGATCTTGTATCAGTTCTTCGTTCCTAGTATTGACATGGCTGGAAGTGTGGAGGGGTCGCCTGCTTCATTGTCGGGTATGGAAGTGTGTGCACTGCGAGCCGAAGTCTCGGCGCTACAAAATGACATATCTAAACTTACTGCGCTGGTCATGGAATTATTTACGGAGCATAAACAATCTGCCGTGAACAAGGTAAATGCAAATAAGCGTGAGCAACGCTATTCTAATTCCGCTGTATGTCCAACTATTAATGATAGAAACAGTAAGGTTTGTGGAGCATTATCCAAATCGAAAGATTCTATGAACATTAATGAGGGATTAAATGGCAACAACACATCTGAACGTGACTGTATCATAGTGCAAGACCTTTTTATTGATCCGCATATTAATGATACTCCAGAGCGTGCTTTTCCGGTATTGCTACAGGACTCTGTGGTTCTCGATCATATTGAACATATTGACATGCCCATCCCATCCGAAGTTCGGATGCAGGATAGTGCATGTAAATCCACCCATTGTGATTTTCAGTTGGGTAGGAGCAAGAACTTTTTGCATTCGGGAGGCAATGACTGTACCTTTGATTTTAGTTTTAATAAAAGTAAACACGAGATATTTGGTGCTAGGCCTAAAGAAAAAAGAACTATTAAGAGATATGACAATACAAGACGGACTGTACGCAATGATAGTGGTAATGCATTTTTGCAAGGCAACAGTCCAGTGTTAAGAAAAGAGACTGTTTTTAGAAAAGGACTGGAAGTGCAAGGGCATAAACAAAAGCAGAAATTATGTGATGTTAATTGCAATTCCAATTCGTCTATTGCCCTAATGGATCAGTTTTTAGCTGATGATTATGTTTTTGAATCTAATACAAATGTTGACAGTAATGAAAATTTCAATATGCATGATTTTAAACATAACAGCATTAAAGACATGATATATGATTTTGGGAAAAAGTTGGCTGCATATAAAAACACCAAAATGGATTTAGCATATTTTTCCAAATGCCTTGATACTAGGATAGTTCCTAAGGGTATTAGATTCTTTAAGCTCCCTTTGGGTATACATCATAGTAAGGAGGTTAAAAGGGAATTTAACGAATTATTTGATAAATTTGGTTTTGCGTATATTCAAATGCTCATTAGATTCAATGATGAAAAACTTAGTTATTTGACTCACGAAGTTGAATGTATGAATGACACCATTATCAGGCACTCTGAATTTAGCAATTGGAAGGACTTGTATAATAAACAGTTTAGGGACACACAAGATAGGACTAAAGTGATTTTTGATAGAAAGAACAGGAAATTAATAAGGGATAAAGAAAGTTATGATATCAACAGAGCATACATTTGGCCTTCTGATAGGAGGAATGAAGGTCGGGAAAGAGTCTATAGCATTAATGATAGACCAAGAAGTGTTAAAGGCGATGAGAATTTTCGGGGGGGGAGATACTATCCAGCACCCAAACTAAGGAACCACAACAACAGATGGAATTAGCTAACAGACTAAGTGTACGGAATGAGCTATCCGAGTATAGACAGGGGGCCAATGAATGTGTCATTAGTTCTATTGTACTCAGTATAAAGAAACATAGTGAACAACTTGGTGTTCTGTCCAACAATATGGTGCACAAACATTTAGAACATTCACCTCCCCAGGATAAGGTTGACAATAACATGGATTCTCATAAAATCATGACTGAATATAATGGATTTTATGTTTATAACTATACTGATATCTCAATTGAGAATGAGTTTGTTAGCTTGATCAGTAAAGGAATGAAATTCATACCCACTTCTGATTTTAATCTTATAGATACAATTAAGGAAGTAAAATTGTATTGCAGAAGGCTCAATTTGGCTCTTCATTTTGACAATAGTACAGTTGATAATGTTAGTGACCAAGCTATCCTTAAGAAACGAAGTACTTTTATGCCCCCCAACAACCAGTCTGTTCTTAGTTACGAACGGATAGTGAGCAAAGACATATATTGGTTTTTTACTAATTATAAAAAGAATAGTATTAAAAAGAATTTAGGCCTTGATAATCTCACAAGGGAGGAAAGAACATGTTTGAATAGCCTAGTATGCAATAAAGATCTACGTATAATGAAGCCGGATAAAGGAGGCGGTATTGTGGTTTGTTACACGACTGACTACAATTCTAAAATGCACAATTGGCTGTATGATTCTGGAAATTATGAAGTTATATCTCAGAATCAAATCAATATAGGTTATAAAAGGATCGATTTGATTATTGAAGAATACATGATAGACAACAGGATAAGTGATGATATTTACAAGTTTATAAGAAATGACTATCCAGTAGTGGCCAAAATCATTGGCATACCGAAAATTCATAAATCTATCATCGACCCACCGTATAGACCTATAGTGTCAGGACCCAAATCCAAAACTTACAATATAGGAGTCCTGATTGATACTTGGTTGAAGCATATATATACAGTAGTGCCTCATATCATGAAAGATTCTTGGCATTTTTTACAAAATCTTACACCTGACAAATGGAACAAGGAGTATATATTTATTACCATTGATGTGGTAGATCTATTCACCAGCATACCCAAGGATGTTGGGTTAGAATTTTTTTCTAACAGTCTCAAAAAATATTCTGGGTTTTCCTGGGATAAGATCTGTTTGCTCACTGAACTCATGTCTCTGGTATTGGAACACAATTACATCACGTTTCAGGGTGAGCTTTTTAGACAGAGGATCGGAGTGGCCATGGGGGCATCTTGTGCCCCCATATTTGCAAACTTGGTCATGTTAGAATGGGAAACAGAATTCCTATTCAAGAGCAAATACTACGGGAAAGTGGAATATTATGCTCGATTTTTGGATGATCTATTCATATTATGGAAGGGGTCTGAGGATGAGATACACGAGTTTGTTGAATCCCTTAATGGCACTACTGAATTTCTCAAATTTACTCACAATTATAGTACTAAGGAGATTGCCTATTTAGATACGTTTATATGGCATACAGATGAAGGATTTGCTTCCAGAATCTTCAGAAAGCCCACATATTCCAATGACTTTATAGCTTACAATAGCAACCACCCGCCTTATATGTTTAGAAACATTATTAAGGGACAATGTATCAGAACAGCACGTATGTCCTCTACAGAGGTTGTTATGAAGGAAGACTTGGATTTATTGTGTAATATGTTTTACAAGAGGGGATATCCGATGAGAATGATCAAGAAAATTTCTCATTTTGTTACTACTGAATGGTGTAACAAATACAAACCGTTACTTGGTGATATAAACGGCTTAAACAACAATAGGACTAATGAAATAACTGACAATTTTCAGAGAGTTTGTGTACTTATTTACAACCCATATGTAAATTTTATTAAAGAAATTTTGTATAGACACTGGGATATCATCAACTCCAATGGCTTAGATATTAAGCTAGGCAATAAACCCAAGATTGTATATAAGGTGGCACCCAATATCAAAAGACTTCTAGAACGTTCGGATGGGTTGAAGTTAGGGAAAGATAAGTACGCTCGAGGGAGCACTAAATGTGGTAACTGCCGCCAGTGTCGCTACATAAATGAAGTGGACAAAGTTGTCTTAGCTGATATAAACAAAACTGTGATCAAATGCAAAAGAGGAAATTGCAATAGTAAAAGAGTGGTTTATCTTGCTTGCTGCACAGCATGTAGGGCTTATTACATTGGAAAAACTGAGAGATGTATTAAAAAACGAATATATGAGCATTACTACAAAATTAGCAAACATGATACTACTAATGCGCTATATAGGCATGTGTCTAAAAAAGGGGATAACCATGTGTTTATATTTGCTGTTATTGACCAAATTTATCGGCAGGAAGGTAATTGGAAAAATGAATTAGCCCTCAAAGAAAGTATATGGCAAATAAAAACTGATGCAACTAGATATCCTGGTCTTAATGACCACATTAGCATTAAACCATTCCTTGTTGATTAATACATTAGGTATGATATAACCAACAGCCTTATTACAGGTTTTATTTCAGTTTTTAATTAAAGGAACATTAATTATAATTACACATTTTTTATTAGGTTTTAGAAACCATTAGGACAATACACTCATTAAATGTAGATGAATTAATAGTGTAATTATATGATTGTTATTACTTATATATTAGGGAGGTATTGGGAGTACATATTTATATTTTCATTTCTATTAGAATACATAATTCCATTAGAATGTTTATTAGAGTTTTTATATATAAATTTTATATACAAATCAGATAGGTTCTTTGTTCCTCTTTGATAGAATTTTACTGTGTAACTATTGTCATATTAGGTTTGCAATATGTTTAATATTTGTATGTTAGACTAATAATGTATATTATAATTAAGCGGTAGCAATTTTATTTTATTTTTGTATGTGTAGGGATTTTTAATAAGTATGATTTCTTAAGATCTATTGGTATTATAGGATGCTGTGGCTTTAAGAGATTTGGCGCTCTTTTTACAAGTGTTACTACTGTTGTGTATAAAAGATGCAAAGATTTCTAAAGTTAACAGTTCTGAGGAAGATTGGTTGTATCAATCAAAGCTTAACTGTTCTTTTGTGGTCGAATTAAAGAATTTGTGCTTTACAACTGCTGCCCACGTTGGTTCTGCTTTAGTACTGTTACTGTGATTCACTGCTGCACTACAACTGCTGCCAACTGCTGCTTACGCTGTTTCTGTGATTTACTGCTGTTTCTGCTATTGTTATCTTCCATCCGCCGCGAGCTGCGTCCTGTTCTGCATTACTTAAACCTGATTGTCTGCTGATCTTGTATCAGTTCTTCGTTCCTAGAAGTGACAAACTTCACAACACCCACGCAGACGGGATCTGGAAGTTCGACTGCAGTATCCTACACTAAGGCACTGTATGAGCACATCCACTCGTGCATGAATCGTGCCATCCCAAATAGAACCAAGATGCCAATCTGGTGGTCCCCTGCTATAAACAAACTATACAACAGAAGGAAGAAACTGTTACAAAAAAGAGGAAAATCCCAGGATGCAAAACACTCCCTCACCAGCCTCAGTAAGAAGCTGAGATCCCTCATAAAATACTCAAAAGCTAGTTACGAAAATAAAATTGCCAAAGATTCCAAAGACAACCACAAGGCATTCTATAGTTATGTCAAGAATCTAAATGGCAATACTCAGATCTGCTCTGAGTTACAACAGAATGGCATTAAATATACTGATCCCAAGGATATTGCCAATATCCTGGCAGATCGATTTAGTGCTAACTTCACCCCACTCTCACCCCCTAAAGGACCCATCTTAATACCAAAAGATTGCCAAATTCCGATAATCACGGCCACACAGGTAGAAACCGCATTCTCCAAAGCTAAGAATACAGCATTCATGGGACCAGATGACATCCCAGGCTGTGTACTACATGAACTACAAAATGAACTGGCACTTCACCTAAGTGTCATGTTTAATCATAGCCTCACCTCAGGCTTCGTGCCCACTGAGTGGCGCACAGCTACAGTTATCCCGCTCCATAAGGGAGGATCCACCTTGGATCCCAGGAACTACTGTCCCTTCAGTCTGACAAGCCTGATTTGCAAGGGCATGGAACGCATTATCATGGAACTTATAAACAAAGACATTGGCAACTTTCAAACACTGGACCCCACCCAGTTTTGGTTTGTGAAGGGCCGATCTTGTCTCCTGAATCTGATTGACTTCTTCAAATCAGTCTCCAGAGCTGTGGATGAGGGTAAGGCAGTCCACACAGCCTATCTGGACCTCACCAAGGTTTTTGACACCATACCCCACTCTGGAATCATAGATAAACGTACTAAGCTGGGCATAAATCCCTATGTCACTCGATGGGTTGCTAACTGGCTTACTGACAGAACCCAGACAGTAAAAGTAGCCTACTCCAAATCCAGCTCCAGACAAGTGACAAGTGGAGTACCTCAGGGTTCAGTCCTGGGACCACACTTGTTTGGCATCTACTTCTCTGAAGTACAGGCCAACACTAAGGGACTCTAGCTAACAAAGTTTGCAGATGACTGCAAACTGGGAGCCATTATTGAATCCCCAAATGATGTGGATATTCTACAAAAGGGCCTTACAGAAACAGATGTCTGGTGCCAGAGCCATGGGCTCAAGCTTAATGCCAAGAAATGTATAGTTATCCCCTTTGGAAAAAAACATGTACCCATGAATTACCACATAGGTGGCAGGACACTAAACATCGAAAGTGTGATGAGAGACTTAGGGACACAGGTGGACAGTGGTCTCACTTTCGATAACCACATTGCCACAACAGTCAGGAAATCCTTTTGTGTGGCACACCTCATCACTAAGGGCTTTTCATCCAGAAAAAAGGAGATCATTGTCCCACTTTACTCATCCCTCATTAGACCCATTATAGAGTATAATGCCCCATTTGGTATGTACCTCACAAGACATCTGCAACAGCTGGAAAGGCCACAGAAATACCTCACTAAAAGAATCACAGGCCTAAAGCAGATGCCATATACTGACCATCTAAAAAAACTCCAGCTATACTCTGTGGCATATCATCTACTCGGAGGCGATCTCTGCTTAACATACAAGGCTATGTCAAACCCTGAGCTGTTGGACATTTCTTTAAGTTAAAGAAATCCCAATCCCTCAGAGCCACATGCTCCAGGGATCTAAACCTTGGCATCACAATGAACAAAACATGCTGGAGGGATAGGTTCCTGACCCAGAGACTCCCCATACTCTGGAATAGACTGCCCATACATATCAAGCAGAGCGCCTCATTGGCCCTCTTCAAAAGGAACTTTGATGATTGGATGGGAGATAGGAAATTCACCCCGGGGATCATGTCAGTCGCCCTGCTAGACAGGGGCCTGGAGAAGTAAATATTGTAGGAAGAAATATCCAGGGAATTGTTATGGCTAGGCTTGCATAGGCCCTAGGGCCGATAGCCTAGTACCAACCTATGAACCTATGAACACCTACCACATGGGCCTTAGTTTGTATACCTTGTCAGTACAACCACTTGGTATGGCAACAGAACATATAGCCTCTTCATCTTCTTAGTGTCAAAGGTATAAAATGGAATTCCTGACAACTGTGTGACTCATTTGTGATTACCTCACACAAGTTCAATCACAAATGAGCAAAATCTCCTGAATTTAAGCAAAAAAAAAGATAAAATAATTTTAAGGGGATGGGGGATGGTTGTCAAGATGTGAAGTCAGGTCCACTTGAGGAACAAAATTCTAGCTGTCTGTGCATAGATGCACGTTTTAAATCATGTATCTCATAATGTAACTCTGCACTGTGGTGTTAGGACATGCGACCATAGTGCTACACTACGGTGCTGTGATATGACTGTAACACTGCTACAGGAATGCACATGTCAAATGCATGAGCACAGAGGTCCCATGCTGTGTGTCCAACCTGATGTGCACAGGTAGTGTGGATATGAGAGCGGTGCTAACCTCATTGGCATAATCACTTTGTTGACTGCCTCCTTTTATCTCAGTATAAATTATTGGTACAATTTTGTGCAACTCTGTGTACAATCATACAACTTGAAAATAAATGAATTTCAGGAAAGCCTCTGTAGACATGGATTTTCCCAGAGTTAAGGAAGATAAGTACCTCAATAACAACAAACCCTGTAGTGGATTGTTACTGAGAATTAGGCAGATGTTGTGGTGTACGTTTAACTTGGCATCTCTGAGACAGGCAGGTTAGTACACCATCTGCCTGTGGTTGTGGTGTTCAAATGAAGAGCAAAGGAAACCATTGAAAGGACATGCTGCTAGGGGTGTTAGGTTCCAGGGCCATATGTTGAGGAATGACTAGAGTACAGAAAGGGGGAGACAGTATGTGCATAGCACAAAATGTAACTGATACCCTGTGCTACAGGATGTAAATAGTGGAAAACCATGCACACCATTAACTGCAGCTAAAAAAACAGTTTTATTGGAGGAGGCTGTGACCATAGGTGTATGTATCCTACACCGTTACAGTTACTGCATTTGGATTTCTTATCCAGACTCTGCTACACTTTGCTGTGAAGGAAAGGTTAGTTTGCTGTTATTTTTTGTATTTCTGTGTTGTCTTTCTATATTTTGAATACTGTAGTTTGTTTTCTTTACCTTGTGTTTTGCTTGCATTCTGTTTAACAGCATATTAAAACTTCAAAAGAGACCACAGCTCTCTCTGTTCTGAGTCAGGCAGAAATAAGAACTGATTAATTAAGGACTCATTCATAAGACAGAAAAGGTCACTTAAGGTTAATCACTTGTTAACAGAGGGGGTGGAGCTAGGAACTAAAATTTCTATTTAAGGAGTAAACTAAAACATTTCAGAGCTTTACCAGAAAGGCTCATCCAGACTCTGCTACACTTTGCTGTGAAGGAAAGGTTAGTTTGCTGTTATTTTTTGTATTTCTGTGTTGTCTTTCTATATTTTGAATACTGTAGTTTGTTTTCTTTACCTTGTGTTTTGCTTGCATTCTGTTTAACAGCATATTAAAACTTCAAAAGAGACCACAGCTCTCTCTGTTCTGAGTCAGGCAGAAATAAGAACTGATTAATTAAGGACTCATTCATAAGACAGAAAAGGTCACTTAAGGTTAATCACTTGTTAACAGAGGTGGAGCTAGGAACTAAAATTTCTATTTAAGGAGTAAACTAAAACATTTCAGAGCTTTACCAGAAAGGCTCATCCAGACTCTGCTACACTTTGCTGTGAAGGAAAGGTTAGTTTGCTGTTATTTTTTGTATTTCTGTGTTGTCTTTCTATATTTTGAATACTGTAGTTTGTTTTCTTTACCTTGTGTTTTGCTTGCATTCTGTTTAACAGCATATTAAAACTTCAAAAGAGACCACAGCTCTCTCTGTTCTGAGTCAGGCAGAATTTTTTCCCTCCCACCCATTTAAGTTGTCTTGTTAAATACCACTGTCTTTCTAGTTGCCCGCCTCTTATGTTAATCTGACCATATATCTCATTTCTCTCTACTTTCACTGGCTTATGTGAGTAATCACAAAACCAACACTTTTGAAATCCCACCTTCAATTATTTAAATTTATTGGCCATCCTACAGTATTTCATAGTACCAAAATACAAAAGTAACCACCCCTTTCAGTCCATCTTGCTGTTTTAAAAATAGTAACTCTCCACTAAACCTTAACTTTTAAACAGGTAAAACTCAAGTTACCTACTTTCATATCTAACTTCTCTAGTGCACACTGCAGAGTGCATTCTTTTCAATCTTACCTTTAAGCATCCCTGTTACTAGCACTTTCTCTAATACCTAAAAGATCATCTCTACTTGACTCCAAGTAGACTTTTTCTATCTGTTAAACCTAGCACTTGTTCCTACAGTACTTATTACCTTGATACGGCACTCTTATAGATAGCACCCCAAAAGGCAAACCCCCATTTCTCGGTCACTCCGTCCCGGAATCTCTTTTAAAGTTTTTTGTCTAGTCCTTCTAGCATGTCGAGGGATCAGTTGCTAGTGTCCTCTCCTGCTCAGCTGGTGAACCTGGAATATTGAGACAATGTTACAATTGCCTCATGTAAAAAAACAAAAGCCAAGGGGGTTTTTTGCCCCCAAAAAAGAAATTTCCCCCAAAGGGAGGTTTCATTTTAAACTTACCCTTAAACCAAGCCTTTTTGGGATACCCCAGTTTAAAAATTTAAAAAGTAAAAAAAAGGGACGGGATCCCAAAAAAACATCCCAAACAAGAACATTCTTGGGTGCAGGGTGGACACAGTAAAACAGATGGCATTCCTAACTGCAGAAAAACAAGAACAACTCCCTCTTTACTTCTTTGCATTAACAAAGCAGAACAAACTAACAGCAAGGAAAGTACTGCAGGCCTTGGGCTTCATGGCATCATGCATAATCCTGGTCCCCCATGCCAGACTGCATATGAGAAAGCTACAGTGGTACCTAAAGAATTTATGGTCTCAACACAGGCACAGCTTAGAAACCGAAATACCACTAATCCCATGCCTGAAACAAGAGTTCCTATGGTGGGCTCAAGCATGCCAGTCAAACCCAGGCTTGCCCTTCCACAACTTTCAAGCAAGCCAAACCATCACAACGGACGCCTCAGACCTAGGTTGGGGGGCCCACATGCTGGACAAATGCATACAAGGATTATGGACTCCAGATCAACTGCACCTGCACATAAATCAAAAAGAAATGCTGGCAGTAAAACTAGCAATCCAGAATTTCAGACCATTCCTCAAAGAAGGCCATTTAATGATAAGGACAGACAACACCACAGTCATGTGGTACATCAACAAACAGGGAGGCACTCATTCATACCCCCTATGCCGAATGACTCTGGACCTATGAAATATGGCTCTGAGCTACAACATTCAGTTACAGGCAATATTTGTACCGGGAAAAGAAAACATCCTAGCAGACATGTTAAGCAGAACTACCTCGGATGCTCACGAATGGATGCTACACCCGGACATCTTCAAGGCCATCACACAGAAATGGGGAATGCCACAAATAGACCTATTCGCATCCCACTCAATCACCAGCTCAAGAAATTCTGCACAAGGACATACCACCCACTTGCATGGAAGGTGGACTCTCTATCCTTCAGTTGGAAAGGCCTGACAGCATATGCATTTCCACCTCTTCCTTTGATGCACAAGGTACTACTGAAAATCAAAGAGGGCGTCCAAGGATAATTCTGATAGCTCCAAATTGGCCAAGACAACACTGGTATCCATTGCTGAGGAGCATGTCTTGGGGGAGAACGTGGCACTACCCTGATGCCTTTGATGTTAACTCAGAACGACTACAACATCATGCATCCAAACCTAAAAACTCTGCAACTGACTGCCTGGAACATTACATAACAGCAACTAACCCAGTTTTATCCCAAAGGGTTAAAGACATTATCCTTGAGGCCCGCAGACCTTCTACAAGAAGGAACTATGCAGGGAAATGGAAAAGGTTTGTCATTTGGAGTACTGAAAGAGGAAAAGATGTGTCAAAGATAGATATTGCCAACATCCTGGAGTATTTGGCAGAGCTTCTCCATACAGGCCTGTCCTATTCCTCCATCAAGATACATGCATCAGCTATTTCTGCAGAATACAGCTTCGATCCCCCTGTCTTCTCACACCCTCTACTCAGACAGTTCCTCCAGAGGAATCAAGAATGTAAAACCTCCTAGGAAACCACCATTACCAGCATGGGACTTGAACTTTGTGCTAGAAAAATTGACACTCCCTCCATTCGAACCAGCAGCAACAGCAGATCTTCAACACCTATCCTGGAAAACTGCTTTCCTACTGGCAATTACTTCAGCAAGAAGGGTTTCGGAACTACAGGCCTTAATGGCAGTACAACCCTTCCTAATCTTCCATCAAGATAGAGTATCCATGAGAACTAATCCTACATTTATGCCTAAGGTGGTATCCAGAGTGTCTCTAAACCAGGCAATCCACCTACCTACCTTCTTTCCCAATCCACAGAACAGGGAAAGACTGCTGCATACCTTGGATGTACATAGACAGTTGCGCTACTACCTGGACAGAACCAAGGGCAATAGAAAAACTGACCAGCTTCTAGTAGCTTATGCAACAGGAAGGGAAGGAAAAGCAATTTCCAAACAAACAATCTCCAAGTGGATAGGAAATTGCATAAGATTCTGTTACTCCTACCATGGAAAGCAAATTCCACAGAACATAAGACCTCACTCTACAAGGGCCACAGCCACTACCACAGCTTTCTTCACGGTGGCTACCAAGGACATTATTGAGACTACTTGGACCTCCGTGCATACATTTGCCAAGCATTATAACTTACCTCTATACTCTAGATCCCGAGCAGGGTTTGCCACTGCTGTATTGCAGGGATCCTAACTACACCATAATTCTTCTTCCTCCTCCCTAGTTTGGCTATGGTATTCTACCCATTTGTTAGGACTGCAGATGCATCCTTGAAGGACATAGTACAGTTTTGTACCTACCATAAATGTAGATGTCCGAACAGGATAGCATCTGCAGTCAGGATTACCCACCCTCCTTCCCCTCTGTGGTACTCCTAGGGTATTTACCCTCCTAATAGCTAGCTGGGGGGGGGATCTCTTATGGTGTATTTGTTTGTATATATGTACATACATGCTTATTTTTTGTGTTTGCCTACTATCTTTTTTTGGAAACATTGGCATTTACCCAAAATTTAGTTTTCCAAGAAGGCAACTGGCATCTGGGGCAAGAAACACTGAGGAAAATGGCGTCGGCTGATGCCTTTATACCTGAAGACCAGCAGAGATGACGTTGGGTGAAGTGCGACACCAGCCGAGGCCAGACCCAGACTTTGGAATCCGGCCGACCGAAGGGCTGCCTGACGACAGGACAACCCATTTGTTAGGACTGCAGATGCTATCCTGGTTCGGACATCTACATTTATGGTAGGTACAAAACTGTACTTTACCTTGTTTTTCCCGAAGGGTATGACTATACATTTTTTGGCGTTTAACTTCAGGCCATGGCTCTGGCACCAGCTATCTGTTTCCGTGAGTCCCTTCTGAAGGATATCCGTGTCCGATGCACTTTCCACTATGGCGCCCAGTTTGCAGTCGTCTGCAAACTTTGTCAGCCAAATTCCCCCCATGTTGGCCTGTACTTCTGAGAAGTAGATGCCGAACAATATGGGGCCAAGGACCGAGCCCTGTGGGACACCACTTGTGACGGCTTGGAGTCTGACATAGCGCCAGCAACTCTAACCCTGTGGGTTCTGTCCTTAAGCCAGTTTGCAACCCATCTTGTGACATATGGGTTTACATTTAAGCTGGTAAGTTTTTCTACAATACACGAGTGGGGTATTGTGTCGAAAGCCTTTGCAAGGTCAAGGTAGGCTGTATGGACTGCCTTTCCCTCATCAATGGCCTTGGTGACTGTTTTGAAGAAATCGACCAAGTATGTGTATGACCAAGGATGTGTGCAGGGGGTGAAACAGTAAGTGTTTGGAGGTGCCGTGGAGCCCTTTGTCTAGGGCAGCATTTCAGATTAGGTCAGCCATATACATAGGGTTGTTGTAGTGTCATCACTGCAACTAAATGTCAGTCATTGTCAATGTTCCTCTGTGAAATGGCCAGCACAGTGTGATACACAGGCAAGTCAAATTGTAAGAGCATTATAGCTACGGTTCTATATGTGCATACTACTCCTAAAACTCTGCTGCATGACCTAAAAGATGACTTACAGGGGGTGGCAGTGAAGGGGGACACTTAGACTGAAGGTGTCTGTGGTCCCCAACATGACACTTATTGGCGGTCCCCAAAATGCAAACACTGACCCTGTCAGGAGAGACCTGAGGTGGTATTTATACTGACTAGGGGAAACTTGCCCAGTGCAGAAAGGAATTTCCTCTTTTCTTTCCAATAAGTCCTATGGGATCCTTTACATCCAGTTGAGCAGATCTGGCTGCAGTTTAATCTGTCGTCTGAAGGACAGCACACACAGGAGAGCAGCACACCCTTAATACTGCACTACAGTGTTAGTATTAGAAAACTACTCCAACTCCCTGGTGTGGGAATAGAACTCACAGCCATCTGCACTAAAGCTGAAAGTGTAACTTGTCAAGCTGTTGAGACTGCACTAGGAAATCAATGATGTATAAGTAAAAGTATGTGTAAACCTTAAACATCTGCTTGTTATGTTAATGCAAGCCTTCCACAATAAGTAAGAAAAATTGGTGAAAAAAATTCTGACACAGACTGCAACATAGAATCCAGCAGTGACCACAGCACACCATAGTTTTCAGTTCATTTACATGCAACCCACCAGTTGTTGTTTGTACAGTTTTGAATGGAACTTTTCATAATGTCATTTCCTATTTTAAATGGGAGCCAAGACATTTTTCTTTGTGTACAAATGGAAAGGAGAGAGAATATCTTGAGTGTTACATTTGAGAAGCAAATCCCAGGCAGCCCAATGTACAGCTCCATACACTGAGTTAGTCTCTAAGCACGGCAGTGAACCTGAAAATCTAGCATTATATTACCTTTACTGGTTTGGCTTCTGTTAATTAGTCTTGAAAAGTGTTAGCCCTTCCAAAAGCACTGCTCTGTTCTTTCAGGTCTATAATATTAGACATCTTGCCACGTTATGAATGAATGAGAGCCTTCAGTGCCACATTATGAATGAATGAGAGCCTTCAGTGCCACGTTATGAATGAATGAGAGCCTTCAGTGCCACGTTATGAATGAATGAGAGCCTTCAGTGCCACGTTATGAATGAATGAGAGCCTTCAGTGCCACGTTATGAATGAATGAGAGCCTTCAGTGCCACGTTATGAATGAATGAGAGCCTTCAGTGCCACATTATGAATAAATGAAAGCCTTCAGTGCCACGTTATGAATGAATGAGAGCCTTGAGTTCTTTTCTTTTTGTATTAATTAAAGTAGAATTATCTCTGGTGTGATATATACCTTCAAGTTCCTTTGCTGCTTATTAATGGTGTCCACTGCCAGTTGTCAATTCTTTTAATTTTCAGGATGGCACAAGATAATGACATTTCTGGCCCTCAGTGTCAAATACTTAAAATAAAGAAAACTATTCACTGTCACCCACTCAATTCCATCTGCTTATAGAAAAGTAACTAGTCACTTTGTGGCTTATAAGGTCATTGATTATAGAGGTGTCTACTACCTGTCATACACACAACACACACACACACACACACACACACACACACACACACACACACACACACACACACACACACACACACGTGTGTGTGTGTGTGTGTGTCTCTCTATATATATATATATATATATGTGTGTGTGTGTGTGTGTGTGTGTATATATATCTATCTATATATAAATAATTATATGTGTGTGTGTGTGTGTGTATATATATATATACATATATATATGTGTGCGTGTGTGTGTGTGTGTGTGTGTATATGTATATATATATATATATATATATATATATAGACAGATAAATACATACATATATGTGTATGTATGTGTATATATTATATTTATATATATATATATATATATATATATATATATATATACACACACACACACACACATACACACACACATGCATATACATTTATATATATATATATATATATATGTATATATCTGTATATGTGTATATATATAAAATATAATGATGTGTATTGAATAATTGAGATACTATAACAGTGTGGAGACAGAGGGAATGAGGTCTAACATGGGTCCTTGGGGAGGGAAGTAAGTCTGTTATGACACATTTCTTAAGCATGTGAACCTAGGTAATAAACATTAACATGAATCCTGCTGGGGTGGAAAATCCACCCCTGCACCTTCCCAAGGTTCATAGAAATGAGTTTCAGTAGATTTAGTAGGTCAGGTTATGGGCCAATGAACTGCATTTCGACTTATTGCTTGAAAATGCCCGTGATGTAAAACTGCAAAAATCCTGCCTTGATAGTAAATTCTGTCATTTTTCACAGGTTCTTAAAGAATCCCTCAGACTGTACCCTCCTGCACCTGGTACACGTCTCCTTACTCACGATGATGTGATTGAAGGAATAAAATTCCAGGAGGTGTTGCTCTGAATGTAAGTTTTAATTGTTAACAACACTTTTAGGTTTTGGATGAGTTATTAATATAATTTCCTATACAAGTATCTCCTCAAAGTCCAAAATAATTTATGTCTGTGTAAGATGTTAGTAATACTAAATCAGAATGGTTGAATGAATGTTTGTGACCTTTGTGCAACAACTTACCTTCAGCACAGATTGTTTGTATTGCAGAGGTCCATCTTAGTATATTCATGTTTTTCTTTTTTTTCAGAAAAATCATTCAAATGTTCTGTGTAGTAATAGCTGGAGTTTTCAGTGCATAACCAATATTATCAACGTTGTTCAAATGCAGTACTTCTAAGTAGCCAGTCTTTCAGATCTGATGTTTGCTGAGTCTTGCTTATGGAATAATACGTTGGAATTGAAACCTAGATTTGCATTCTATGAACTTTTATGATCTCCTTATTTATCCAAAATACACTATGATACTTCCTCTCAAGTTCCCAAAAACTCTAGTAAATGGGTAGCCTGTCTATTGGGCTATACGTTTTATCACAAAAAACAATAATGTGTATTGCAGTAGTCTATAATTAAGAAAGTGCCCATTCAAGACTCAGTAAGTGCTACAAACCCATCGGCGTAGGACCAGGAAATCCACCTGCACCAATAATGACCTGTGTTCAAGTATGAATATTGCCTAGTGAGTGCCTTTTTTTAGGCAAGGTTCAAAGGATAAAACCACCACCATAACAGATAGAAGCAGGCACAATCTGAAGGTAATGCTACTCAATGCTAGAAGTCTAAACCTCAAAATGCACTCTCTCGAGGCACTCCTAAAAATGGAGAACATTGATATCTGTGCAGTCACTGAGACCTGGTTCAAGGCTCCAGAGAGCACCCCTGCAATACCAGGCTACAATTCTTACCACACTTTTCAGCCACAAAACCAGGACTGAAACACTAAAGGTGGAGGAGTGTCCATATTCACCAAGGATATTCACACCTCCAGGCTAGTTGCCCAACACAATGCATCTGAAATTCTCCAGGTGCAACTAACACTAGGTAAGACTGCAATCCAAATTGTAGCTTGTTACAGATCCCCAACCATGCCCCAAGATTCTCACTACACATTTCTAAACATACTGGAAAATATTAAGATACAACCAAACACCCTAATACTGGGTGATTTCAACTACCCTGCCATTAATTGGGAAAACTACTCAGGTACCAACTCCTTTTCCCAACGGTTCTTGGAATTCATAAATTCCAATGCCCTGGATCAACTAATCCATTGTCCCACCAGGGGCTCCAATATCCTAGACCTGGTCATTACCAACATGGGAGATAGATGCTCCACACCAGTGGTCACCCCCTCTTTGGTCAGGTCTGACCATAAGCAAATCATCCTTGACATCCACATCCCACCCCCACCCCAGTAAGGAAACCTCCTTAAAAAACTTCTCCAAAGCCAACTTCAAGCTACTGAAGTCAGAAGTGACAAACTTCACAACACCCACGCAGACGGGTTCTGGAAGTTCGACTGCAGTATCCTACACTAAGGCACTGTACGAGCACATCCACTCGTGCATGAATCGTGCCATCCCAAATAGAACCAAGATGCCAATCTGGTGGTCCCCTGCTATAAACAAACTATACAACAGAAGGAAGAAACTGTTACAAAAAAGAGGAAAATCCCAGGATGCAAAACACTCCCTCACCAGCCTCAGTAAGAAGCTGAGATCCCTCATAAAATACTCAAAAGCTAGTTACGAAAATAAAATTGCCAAAGATTCCAAAGACAACCACAAGGCATTCTATAGTTATGTCAAGAATCTAAATGGCAATACTCAGATCTGCTCTGAGTTACAACAGAATGGCATTAAATATACTGATCCCAAGGATATTGCCAATATCCTGGCAGATCGATTTAGTGCTAACTTCACCCCACTCTCACCCCCTAAAGGACCCATCTTAATACCAAAAGATTGCCAAATTCCGATAATCACGGCCACACAGGTAGAAACCGCATTCTCCAAAGCTAAGAATACAGCATTCATGGGACCAGATGACATCCCAGGCTGTGTACTACATGAACTACAAAATGAACTGGCACTTCACCTAAGTGTCATGTTTAATCATAGCCTCACCTCAGGCTTCGTGCCCACTGAGTGGCGCACAGCTACAGTTATCCCGCTCCATAAGGGAGGATCCACCTTGGATCCCAGGAACTACTGTCCCTTCAGTCTGACAAGCCTGATTTGCAAGGGCATGGAACGCATTATCATGGAACTTATAAACAAAGACATTGGCAACTTTCAAACACTGGACCCCACCCAGTTTTGGTTTGTGAAGGGCCGATCTTGTCTCCTGAATCTGATTGACTTCTTCAAATCAGTCTCCAGAGCTGTGGATGAGGGTAAGGCAGTCCACACAGCCTATCTGGACCTCACCAAGGTTTTTGACACCATACCCCACTCTGGAATCATAGATAAACATTACTAAGCTGGGCATAAATCCCTATGTCACTCGATGGGTTGCTAACTGGCTTACTGACAGAACCCAGACAGTAAAGTAGCCAACTCCAAATCCAGCTCCAGACAAGTGACAAGTGGAGTACCTCAGGGTTCAGTCCTGGGACCACACTTGTTTGGCATCTACTTCTCTGAAGTACAGGCCAACACTAAGGGACTCTAGCTAACAAAGTTTGCAGATGACTGCAAACTGGGAGCCATTATTGAATCCCCAAATGATGTGGATATTCTACAAAAGGGCCTTACAGAAACAGATGTCTGGTGCCAGAGCCATGGGCTCAAGCTTAATGCCAAGAAATGTATAGTTATCCCTTTGGAAAAAAACATGTACCCATGAATTACCACATAGGTGGCAGGACACTAAACATCGAAAGTGTGATGAGAGACTTAGGGACACAGGTGGACAGTGGTCTCACTTCGATAACCACATACCACAACAGTCAGGAAATCCTTTTGTGTGGCACACCTCATCACTAAGGGCTTTTCATCCAGAAAAAAGGAGGTCATTGTCCCACTTTACTCATCCCTCATTAGACCCATTATAGAGTATAATGCCCCATTTGGTATGTACCTCACAAGACATCTGCAACAGCTGGAAAGGCCACAGAAATACCTCACTAAAAGAATCACAGGCCTAAAGCAGATGCCATATACTGACCGTCTAAAAAAACTCCAGCTATACTCTGTGGCATATCATCTACTCGGAGGCGATCTCTGCTTAACATACAAGGCTATGTCAAACCCTGAGCTGTTGGACATTTCTTTAAGTTAAAGAAATCCCAATCCCTCAGAGCCACATGCTCCAGGGATCTAAACCTTGGCATCACAATGAACAAAACATGCTGGAGGGATAGGTTCCTGACCCAGAGACTCCCCATACTCTGGAATAGACTGCCCATACATATCAAGCAGAGCGCCTCATTGGCCCTCTTCAAAAGGAACTTTGATGATTGGATGGGAGATAGGAAATTCACCCCGGGGATCATGTCAGTCGCCCTGCTAGACAGGGGCCTGGAGAAGTAAATATTGTAGGAAGAAATATCCAGGGAATTGTTATGGCTAGGCTTGCATAGGCCCTAGGGCCGATAGCCTAGTACCAACATATGAACCTATGAACACCTACCACATGGGCCTTAGTTTGTATACCTTGTCAGTACAACCACTTGGTATGGCAACAGAACATATAGCCTCTTCATCTTCTTAGTGTCAAAGGTATAAAATGGAATTCCTGACAACTGTGTGACTCATTTGTGATTACCTCACACAAGTTCAATCACAAATGAGCAAAATCTCCTGAATTTAAGCAAAAAAAAAGATAAAATAATTTTAAGGGGATGGGGGATGGTTGTCAAGATGTGAAGTCAGGTCCACTTGAACAAAATTCTAGCTGTCTGTGCATAGATGCACGTTTTAAATCACGTATCTCATAATGTAACTCTGCACTGTGGTGTTAGGACATGCGACCATAGTGCTACACTACGGTGCTGTGATATGACTGTAACACTGCTATAGGAATGCACATGTCAAATGCATGAGCACAGAGGTCCCATGCTGTGTGTCCAACCTGATGTGCACAGGTAGTGTGGATATGAGAGCGGTGCTAACCTCATTGGCATAATCACTTTGTTGACTGCCTCCTTTTATCTCAGTATAAATTATTGGTATAATTTTGTGCAACTCTGTGTACAATCATACAACTTGAAAATAAATGAATTTCAGGAAAGCCTCTGTAGACATGGATTTTCCCAGAGTTAAGGAAGATAAGTACCTCAATAACAACAAACCCTGTAGTGGATTGTTACTGAGAATTAGGCAGATGTTGTGGTGTATGTTTAACTTGGAATCTCTGAGACAGGCAGGTTAGTACACCATCTGCCTGTGGTTGTGGTGTTCAAATGAAGAGCAAAGGAAACCATTGAAAGGACATGCTGCTAGGGGTGTTAGGTTCCAGGGCCATATGTTGAGGAATGACTAGAGTACAGAAAGGGGGAGACAGTATGTGCATAGCACAAAATGTAACTGATACCCTGTGCTACAGGATGTAAATAGTGGAAAACCATGCACACCATTAACTGCAGCTAAAAAAACAGTTTTATTGGAGGAGGCTGTGACCATAGGTGTATGTATCCTACACCGTTACAGTTACTGCATTTGGATTTCTTTGTTTAGACTATATGTAGCTATTTCTCTACAGTTACTTCATCTGGATCCATTAAACAGTCTGTTTCCCTTTGCTGCTGCTACTTAGGTAGATACAAAATTAGCCTGTTAATTCAGCTACTGATCACACTTGATCTCACTTTTGATCACACAATCTCACTTTTGATCACACTTGATCTCACTTTTGATCACACTTGATCTCACTTTTGATCATTGCTGTTGTTGCATTGCTACTTGTACCGACTGTTGTGAAAACTAGCACTATTACTCTCAGTTACTACACATGAAACTACTGGGTAAAACTGGCTGATTTAAAGATTTCACATGATACTGATAACTGTTCATACAAATTTCTGTGACTTTTACTTATTTGCACTTATGAATACTACCACTAGAACTTATTGTGTCCAGAATCTTCAATAATCACTTCTAACATTCTTATGTCCACATTCCAACTTACTACGGTCTTGTAGTCCAGTCCATTATACCCTTCTGTCTTATATCAGGAGTCGGTTATTAAGCTATCCCCTTCGATTGCACTAGCTGTTACGAAATCTGAGTGAGCTCTTGCTCCTTCTGTAGCCATCCTGATAGCTGCATTTTGAAGCAGTGTGGCAATTGTTTACTGCTACCTTACAATGATTCAATATGTGAAAGGTGTAATCATCTACTGTACTTGACGACAGTTTTCAAAACACATTCATTAATAACAGTACACACCCACACCTAGAGCACAGAGCACCTCCATACATCAGTTTATCCTATGGTTGTTAGAGGAGAACACTGCCTAAGTCAAATAGACTAGAGAGTAAGAAATGTCAACCATTGGTTCACAAAGCAACCCACACACCTTCACTGTGCACACCCACAGCAAGTATGCATACCTGAAAGAGTCACAAGGGTGGAGACTCCAAGCCCTTAAGGCCGATTGAGACTGCGTTCACCCACAGTAATGTTTTATTAATAGGTGACTCCATAGTCAGGCATATGGACACCATACTTATCAAGATGGATAAGGCTAGGGTGATGGTCAGCTCTCTTTCCAGAGCCACAGTCTGGGACTTAACAAGAACTTGTATGATCCCATCATTCTTTTACGTACATTTTTGACCTGGCAGTGATCCACATGGTAGTGAATGACCTTAGGTTCTAGGAGTCTTAAAAAATGTCTGAAGCTGAGGCCTTCCTGCAACCTGAAAACATTCATCTATGTGTAGTTACAGAGAAGGGGTTTCAAAGCAATGAAATCACTCTTCCTGTTTTTAGTGCCTCTCATGTCTTCAGATCTACTGGTAGTTGTGAGAGAGTATCTATATGTGTCAAGGATATCATCACTTTATGACTGATTCCTTAGGGTTCAAAATGTGAACTCTTAGATGTCCAAATCACCTAAAAGAAATTAATTATCACTTCATAATTAACTATAGAACACCATCTATATCACCTTCTGACCATGAAAGCAACCTTAATGCTCAAGCTGAAATCCTCCCTTATTTCAATACTTTTCTTTTGGGTGACTTCAACTCCCTGTCAATAAATAGGCAGACTGGGTGGATGGACACCACTAGTGACAAGCATGCCCAATGTTCCTTCTGAAAGTACATTACCATCCTACTTGGGGCCCAAATCTCTTTGATGTTTTTCTCCTTGGATATCTTTGCCCTTGTTGCCTGATAATCATCTGCCCCCTCAGCCCCCTGACCTGTCACCCTGTTCATTCCTCCATCACTGGAGGAAGGGCATGGATTGGCTGGGAGGGATCATTATGTAGGTAGCCATCAGGGGTAGAGTGAAGTTTTTTTTTCACTTTTTGTCTTAACTCCTGTGCAAATACCCCTATAGCCCATGGGTATGACTTGCAATGGGCATCAGAGCTGCACTGCCCTTCACTTCCACAAGGGGCTGATGTCAGCAGGAATGCCCTGCCCACCAACAGAAGCCACTGCGCATTTGTTATCCCTAGACTCTGCCAGGGAAATCAACCAATGTATATGTGGTCTGGAGTGACCCCCCCCCCCCAGATGGGCACCTCATCCTCCCTACCTACATCATCAAATGGCCTAGGTGCTACTTGAACTCAGCTTGCTTGAGCTGTAGTCCTGGCTTTTATTGCTCTACATGATTGGCACAGGTGAGTACCCTTGATCTTGTCCTTGCAAATATGGCCATGTCTTGTACACCTCCATATGTATCACCTTCCCCCATTAAATCAGTGACCTTCCCTTTAAAAAAAAGAAGTTATGTACTCGCCATAATGTTCCATCTGTGTTGTCTATTTTCATTCTTCCTCAACAGTTGGATTTAGATCCAACTCAGCCGTTATTTTAGCTCATGGACACCAAAAAGCTTTCGAGCTCCTCCCTTGTTATAGTGCACCAACCCCTAACATATCTCAGATCTTGTTTGTTGGTTAACATAATGTAAGAAATATTATCATAATATCCCTGACAGAAAAAGCCATTATGTGGAGCTCAACATAAGGAACAGTGGTGTCCTTATAAGTTCTTGTTCTTCCAGAAATCAAGTGTTAAAAAGGTTGGGGGTTGGTGGGAGGAGAGTTGAGGAAGAATGAAAATGGACAACACAGATGGAACATTATGGTGAGTACATAACACCTTTAACTGATGTTGTCAGTTGTCATTCATTTTTCAACAGTTGGGATACAGACCTTTCATCCATACTGAATTCCTCAGTATTTACCAGTTTTGAGGGCAAAATAATGGGGTGCCATGAATTCCCGAGTGGCCCCTTTAATTCACATTTTTTTTGTTGATTATTTTATTTTTTATTTTTATTTTTTTACTACCACTTTAAATTTATGGCTGATATCACCAGGCATCAGCAGCCTACAGGAGTGTGCGTGATGACATCAGCTCTGCCTGTTGGACTCGTCTCGGTCAGATATTTATTTTTAACCATTTGGAGGGAAACAGGAGGACTATAACAGCAATGGCAGCAGATGTGCATAAAGTTTTGCAGAGTCTGCCCATGTCCCAGCCACCAGGTAAGAAAAAAACGCACTCTAATGGGCCCATAATGCTGCTTAGTGGCATTATTGCCATAGCTTTTTGCTTTTACCCTTTCCACCACCCGGACTATCCAGAACTGTTTATCTGATATATGCAGCTGTAAGTCCTGTGTGCATAGGTCAAAGAAGGGGTGTGTGTGTATTTGTGTTGTGGCCGATTAACTGTGTGCATGTTATATCTGCTCTAGCCTGCCTGTAAGTAAGTCCGTTGTGCTACTGCAAGTCAGGATTTTTTTTTATCTGCTGTGGCCAATTAACTCTGTGCATGTGCTGCATTTTATTTTATCTAAATGCTGTACCCTGATCTATAAGTAAGTCTATTAGTTCTTTGTGCTGCAAGTTGGATGTGTTTGTGGCCGATTAACAACTGTGTGCATTTTATTCATAAGCCAGGAGAAGTCCATTGTGCTGCATTTATCTCCGTTGTGCATTTTATTTTATGTAGGCTACAAACCAGTATGGCCATTATTTTATGTCCACTGTGCTGCATTTATCTATCCACTGTACTGTTTATTAAGCCAGGAGATGTCTGTTGTGCTGCATTTATCTATCTGCTCTACATTTTATGCTAGGCTACTCTGCTATGCATTTTATTTGAAAGGCTATTCTGCTATGCAGTGTGTGTGTGTGTGTGTGTGTGTGTGTGTGTGTGTGTGTGTGTGTGTACAAAGAGCAAAAGCATGAATTCTGTACCCACACCAACACTTCTGTTCAATACTCTAGTCTGTTCCTCTTAAAATGTGTGGTTTTCTGGCAAATTAGTGAGAACTGAATTCACTAAATAATGACAGCCATTTAAGTTTTAGTCTCCCTATCTTTCAGGAAATGCATGGTAACACAAAACATTTTATTCTAGCAATGTTTCTAAGATTATACAAGCAATTTTTTAAAATGTGCCTCTGTTTTTGGGCCTTTGTCCCCCCCCAATAAATTTTGGCTTTTTCCAGATTTCTTGTGTTGTATAGTTCTTCAGAGGGAGAGAAGTTTAGTGCTGCTTATGCCAAGTCTGTTTGTGTCAGTAGCACAACAGGCAGAATACATGCCAGGCAGGGGATGTCAGGCAGGGGATGAGAAGAGCATAGGTTGTCTGGTTATTAACAGAAGTGGAGAAACCATGCTGTCAGCTTTAGGTTTGAGATATCCCGGTGAATCATGCTTGTCAGGTGAGACAGGAGGTCTGGAATTAGATTGAGAATCCAAGGTGGGTAAATCAAATGAGGGAAAAGAAAGGGGATCCAAATCTGCCGAGGCCAGTAAGGTGCAATGAGGATGACCTAACTCTTCAACTGGAAAGCTTTCTATAGAAATTTGGGGATCAATGGAGGTGGAGGATACTCATAGAGGAGACCAGGGGGCCAGTCACATAGTAGAGCGTGTCTTGGTGATTCCCTCAGTGGAGGGATATGGGCAAAGAAGCTGCTGTACTTGTTGTTTAGGGGAGAAGCAAAGCGGTCACAGCAAGGCTGGCCCTACTGGTAAAAAGTCATTTCTGCCTCCTTCATGTTAACAGATCACTCATGAGTTAGAAGAATGTACCTGCTCAATTTGACTATCATGTTGGACTTCCCTGGAATACGTGTTGTTATCAGAAAATGGTTGGATGAGATCACCCATTGCCACACTCTGAGGGCTTCTCAACACAAGGGGTAAGATCTGGTTCCTTCTTGTTTGTTGATGTATCAAATTACCGGCATATTGTCTGCCTGAATCACAATTGTCCCAAAAGGGAGAGAGTCTTGGAAGGCCTGCAACCTTAAGAGCACTGCTGTCATTTCCAGGACATTGATATATATTTTGGCCTCTTTGGGAGCCCAAATGCTTGGACTGTTTTCCCCAGGAACTGCCCCCCCCTCCAGTCTGGGATGTGTCAGTGGTCACTATGGCCTTGGGATGAGGGAGAATGAAAGGATAGCCTGGTATAACCTGATTTATTTATTTATTTATTTATTTAACATTTGTTCACCATGAAAGTCTGACTGGGACAGAGCCCATTTACAGGGGAGACCGGGGGAGAAATGCTCCAGGCACATGTCTTTGGAATGTGGGAGGAAACCGGAGCACCCAGAGGAAACCTATGGGAACACAGGGAGGACACGGAGACTCTGCACAGAAGGTAATCCAGCTGAGAATTGAACTGGAGAACCTCTTGCTGTGTGGCGACATTTCTAACTGCTCCACCACTGTGCCACCCATCCGATCTAATTGAATCCACCAACAAAGGTATCTCTTGCATGCCTGAATGATTCTTATTTGAGCTGATGTGTTGATACAGTGTAGACCATTGTGATGTTAACATCCATTGAAGAACTCTCATGTGAAATCTTTCTAGAGAAACTAGGACTATAGCCACCAACAGTGATCTCAAGGCCTGTAGAATCAATTGGGCTGAGATTGTGTTACTTTGAAGTATTCTTCTGACCTGTAATCTGAGACGAAGAAAAGCTGTCACTGATACTGAGTTGAAAATTGCTGCTATGAATTCCAGTGTCTGACATGCTACTAACTGAGATTTGTTGTAATTGATAGTTATCCGCAGATTAGGGCAAGTCCGGAGTACCTAATCTTGTGCTATTTGTAGATGCCTGGTCAGGGTGGTAATGAGCTAGTTGTCCATATACGGAAAGGAATTCCTGCAGTCTCAAGTGAGCTGCTACCATTGTCATGCATTTGGTGGACACCCTGGGGGCTGTGGTGAGACCAAAAGGCAGTGCTCTGAACTGATAATGACTGGCTCCCAGCCAGAAGCATAGATACGTTCTGGATAGTCTGTTCATTTTTATGTGATAGTATGCATCCTGATGGTCTGTCAAGCACATCCAGTCATCCTTGCATAAAAAGAGCAGAATGGACTGGACCATGACCATCCAAAGCTGTGTGTGTCAAACTGATTTGTATAAGTTGCTAAGATCCAAAATCAGGCTCCAGTCCCCTGTTTTCTTTGTCACTAAAAAGAATCTTGAGTAAGTTCAGGATTCTGTCTGGTCTGGGGGGACCTCTTGGATGACTCTTTTTTTTCTAGCAGCTTTTAAATTTCTAGTGCTACTGCTTTCCTCTCACTGGGTTGAACATTGAGAAATTTGCAAAGAGACACAGATGGAAGGGAAAAGGGAATTATATAACCTCTGGAAATAATCCTCTGCACTCATGTATACTTTGTAATGTCTATCCAGGCTCACTGGTGTAGGGATAAATGACCCCCAACAATCAGGCCTCTTTCAGGAGCAATGGTAGGATGTGTCAGAGAAGAGGTCTCTAGACCCCTGGTTCTGTAGGTCTCCTCTGCCGGATGGGTGGAGCATTCCATTTCAGTTCTTCCTCTCTGCCCCTGGGGGAACTATCTCCATGTGGATCCATGGGACTTTCTGAACCATGTCTTTTGACCCCCTCATTGATTCATAGAGAAAGTTCTTTGAAGGGTCGAAAAATGTACGCCCACTGCTGAGAGGGTCTTTCCATCTTTCTTAATCCTGGAGAGAGTGTTCATTACCTTAGGGCCAAACAAACAAGTGCCATCAAAAGGTGAATTGAGGAAAGAAAACTTGAAGGGTTCTACAATATCACACAAGCACATCCAGGCATGTCTCCTAATGGAAATGCCTGAACCCGCTACCCTTGAGGTGCCTTCAGCTGCAAGAGAGATAAGCCTCATGGACAAATTAGAACTGGATCATACGGTGGCTAACTGAGCGGCCACATAAGCCCGAGTCTCAGCAGTAGTGGTCCCAGAAAGGGATTTTGACAATTCCTTTATCAACTCTCTCTGTAGTCTCATGAAGTGAGTCAAGTAGTTCAGGTATTTGGGAGCAAAGGTTGCTGAAGCTTACACATGCTTCCCAAATCTGTTCATAACCCTAGAACCCTGCTAGGGGGATGGCTAGAGGAACTGTGTTCCTCTAGTTCCTTTCTGGTGGCCACCGCTATGACTATAGCATCTAGGGGCACTTGCTCCACTACTCCTGTTCAGCAGATGGTGCCAGAATGCGATCTGGTCTTTTGGTGATTGGCTCAACTGTATCTGGCTTCTTCCACGCCAGCCTAGAGATCAAATCAATGAGCTTACTGGTGGGTGTAGTTACCCAGGAGGTAGACGGGCCACACTCAAAGACTAGCAAGAATACCGATTCTTCTGAGGAAGGGTTATTGGTAGACCAACCGTCCCTCTGCTTAAAAATCTCAAGGATGTCTCTGAATGAGACATCTTTGGATGGTGACCCTTCCCATTCATCAAAATCAGTATCTTCAGTGACGGACACCTGAAGGGAGTCCAAGTGCCTCCTCTTACACTTCTTCTTCCTAGGGACTAATTCAGTGGGATGCTGCAGAAAAGTAATGGAAGAGAAAGTAATACCCTGCTGGGTAACCTGGAGACTTTGGACTGGCTGTCCCTGTGGCATAGAATGCTGAGGCTCAAGGCACAGAGACACACAGGATCCAGGGGGAAGATCCGAGGGAGTAGGAACCATCCATCCTGCAGAAGCAGAGAAGACTCTCTCTCTCCACCACCTCAAATGTAGAAAGCTCCAGGGAGACGTAAGCTGATGGACCCGAGAAGCCAGACTTCCACCCCTTCAGCTCCCCCTGCTCCAAAGGCAGTCCACCTGAGGAGGACGTCAGAGCCAAGCTGTCCAATGATGAAGGTCTGAGGAGAAGAGACAGATCCAACAACTTTGTAGATGACTAATGCCTCAGATCTGACAGGGACACTTCATCTCAGAGAGTCATCTGGCTCCAAAACCATCACAGCCAGTACAATCAGAGACAGCTTCAGAGCTGAAGATACTAAAATCTTCAGATCCGATCTAGATGATCCTGGGAGACTCACATCCAATGGCTTTGAAACAATAGATTGGATCGCAGAAGGAGCCAAGTTTGGTGGAGCAGCACAAACAAGGAATTCCTGACCAGAGGGGGGGTAGGAGCCAAGAGAACTCCCATCTTTATCTGTCGCGAGAGAAATTTCCTCATCATTTTGTCTACAGCCGCCATGGTCAGACTTCTGGAAGACTGAGAAGAAGTTACCATTGCAGACCTAGAGTGCTGGCAGGACTCAAGATACGGGGAAGGTACTCTAGAGGGTACCATATCAATTGAGGGGGAATAGCAGATTCTGGGCAAAGGCTTCAGATCCAGAAAACTAGGATCCGAGGAAGCCGTTTTCAACTCTGACACTGCCTGAGCTGGAGCAGTCTTCAGATCCAATTTTCTGTGTTTTTTCATTGGTGGTTCTATGGTAGGATCTGATGAGGGAGTCGAGGATCCAGAAGGCCTTAAAGGCTTAGCTGAAGGCTCTTTAAGCTTAGATTTGGGAGGTATTAGGGATGGGAATATCAAGAAACTTAAGATTTTGTAGAAAATAAGGAAAATAACTTCTCAGCTTCTTTTCAAGAGCTCAATGCAGCCATGTCCAAACACGAAAAGAGGTAAACGAGATCCGTGATATGTTAGGAGTTGGTGCATTGTGGGTAAGGGAGGAGCTTGAGAGCTTTTTGGAGTCCACAATCTAAGCTAACAGGTGAGTTGGACCTCAGGGGAACTCATCTGTTGAGGAATGAATGAAAACTGACAACATCAGATCTGGTGGTATTTCCCCTGTGAATACATCTGTGTTTAGGTACTTCTCAGAAGCAAACTTTATTCAGTTAATTGATGACCTAAATAAATTCTTCTGTAATTCTCCTGTAATGGAAGCCACCACCTATGCATCTGAGTTCTACTCCTACTGTCCCTCTTTACACCAAATATAATGAGAAATTTAAAAACAAATCTGGTGGATTACCTCTATAAATCTATAAAACAAGAGAAAGAAGTTACTTAAATGTTGCAGGAGATCTCCTTCTGCTCATTTAAAAGGCACAAACAAGCTAACTAGCAAAGAGCTTAAGTTGCCTTTGGGAAACTCAAAACTTAATTGAACTTAAAATAGCCACTGAAACTAAAATGAACTGCAAATCTTTATGTGAAGAAGTTAAGAACTAACACTGAGCAATGTTTAGAGCTACTCTAGCTACTGCATACCCTGACACAAAGGAAATAGCTAATATCCTAGCTGATGTATTTAGTGCAAGTTTACTCTGCCTACAGTTAGTATTCCACAGAGCCCACAATCAGTCACCCCTATAATTATTGTGGAACAAGTTCTCTCAGCCATCTGAAAAGCCATGAGCTTTTGTGACATACTACATTGCTTGTTTATCTGCCCACACCTAGCCTGTTTAATGTAAGCCTTTCTGTTTGTTATGTTTCTGCTGCCTAGAAAACAGCTGTTGTAATATGGTGGCCCATTTACAGACCCCAGTAACTATAGACCCATTAGTCTCACCACCCTTATATAAAATGGTGGAATGCGCCATCTCCGACCTCATTAATCTGGACATCAGAAATCTTTTAACCCTGGGTCTCATCAGTTTGGCTTTGTCAAATGTAAGCCCCGTTTCTATAATCTCATTCATTTCTTTGAAAAATGTTACTGAAGCAGTGGATAGTAATACAGTTCCTTCAGCACATTTAGACCTGGCCAAGACCTTTGATAGTATTTCCCATGCAGGCATTATTTACAGACTTGTGAATATGACTATAAATCCATATGTTGTGCAGTTGATAAATAACTAGTGGTCTGTCAGAATCCATGTGGACTCCCAGGTGCCAATTGTAAAATGTTAGAAATTTACAAGGTAACCGGACCACGTGGCCATTTACACCTCACTAGTACTCATTTTTACAAGGCAACTGGGCCACATGGCCATCTACACCTTGCTGCTACTCATTTTTACAAGGTAACTGGACCACGTGGCCATTTACACCTCACTAGTACTCATTTCTACAAGGTAACTGGACCATGTGGCCATTTACACCTCACTAGTACTCATGTTTAAAAGGTAATTGGGCCACACTACTCAGCACAGATCCTCGACCTACTCAGCACAGATACTCGTGGTGGCCTGCAGAGTGATCGAAGCATCAGAGAGCAAAAAGAGCGACCTTAACTGATATAAGTATTTTTTGTGGCTTTCCCTCTGTTATAAACCTAGCGACTGCATTTCGCCTGTTTTGCTGCTACATCTATAAGAGTTTTCTGCATTTTTACTGTTTGTTGCACTTGAAGTATCTAATTGTTGCAAATTGTATCATTAGGCTACACACTAACGTGCGCTAGCCGATTTAGAGCATTTAAAGCATTTACTGTCTGTTGTACCTGTTTTTTCCTTGTTTCTGACAAAAAAGAAAAAAAAAACAAAAAAATATCTCTTGTTTTCCCGCCTTACTGAACTAGAGTAGTCCAGTTTCAGAATTTGCTGATCCCTGGGCTTTGTTTTAGTTCCTGTTACTGTTACACATCCTTATTTGGAAGGAAGGAAGTTTCTCTGCTTACCAGTGGGAGTGGGAAGCACTGAGCAGCCTATTTGACCAATTTGGTGTGGTTTCAGCCAGAAACTAGTAGTCCATTGGCCGTTTTGGGCCAGTTCCTAGCTTTTTTCAGCCCCCTGCTATAAAACACGCTAAACGCGTGTTTTCAGCTTGTACCTACTCAGCACAGATCCTCGTGGTGGCCTGCAGAGTGATCCAAGCATCAGAGAGCAAAAAGAGCGACTTTAACTGATATAAGTATTTTTTTGTGGCTTTCCCTCTGTTATAAACCTAGCGACTGCATTTCACCTGTTTTGCTGCTACATCTATAAGAGTTTTCTGCATTTTTACTGTTTGTTGCACTTGAAGTATCTAATTGTTGCAAATTGTATCATTAGGCTACACACTAACGTGCGCTAGCCGATTTAGAGCATTTAAAGCATTTACTGTCTGTTGTACCTGTTTTTTCCTTGTCTCTGACAAAAAAGAAAAAAAAAAATATCTCTTGTTTTCCCGCCTTACTGAACTACAGTAGTCCAGTTTCAGAATTTGCTGATCCCTGGGCTTTGTTTTAGTTCCTGTTACTGTTACACATCCTTATTTGGAAGGAAGGAAGTTTCTCTGCTTACCAGTGGGAGTGGGAAGCACTGAGCAGCCTATTTGACCAATTTGGTGTGGTTTCAGCCAGAAACTAGTAGTCCATTGGCCGTTTTGGGCCAGTTCCTAGCTTTTTTCAGCCCCCTGCTATAAAACACGCTAAATGCGCGTTTTCAGCTTGTACCTACTCAGCACAGATCCTCGTGGTGGCCTGCAGAGTGATCCAAGCATCAGAGAGCAAAAAGAGTGACTTTAACTGATATAAGTATTTTTTGTGGCTTTCCCTCTGTTATAAACCTAGCGACTGCATTTCGCCTGTTTTGTTGCTACATCTATAAGAGTTTTCTGCATTTTTACTGTTTGTTGCACTTGAAGTATCTAATTGTTGCAAATTGTATCATTAGGCTACACACAAACGTGCGCTAGCCGATTTAGAGCATTTAAAGCATTTACTGTCTGTTGTACCTGTTTTTTCCTTGTCTCTGACAAAAAAGAAAAAAAAAACAAAAAAAATATCTCTTGTTTTCCCGCCTTACTGAACTAGAGTAGTCCAGTTTCAGAATTTGCTGATCCCTGGGCTTTGTTTTAGTTCCTGTTACTGTTACACATCCTTATTTGGAAGGAAGGAAGTTTCTCTGCTTACTAGTGGGAGTGGGAAGCACTGAGCAGCCTATTTGACCAATTTGGTGTGGTTTCAGCCAGAAACTAGTAGTCCATTGGCCGTTTTGGGCCAGTTCCTAGCTTTTTTCAGCCCCCTGCTATAAAACACGCTAAACGCGCGTTAGCGCGATTTAGCACGGAGTTGCCACTGTAGCACACAAGAGCAGCAGCGGTTAATCAGGGTTAAACTATTCGGGCTACCTAAAGTCCACTCTTCAAATTTTCCCTTAAAACAGCCTTCCTTGAACTGTACTACTGATCTTACCAGCGTATCCTATAACTAAAAAGTTCATCTCTACTTGATTCCTAAGTAGACTATTCTCTATCTGTAAAACCTAGCACTTGCTCCTACAGTACTTTCTCACCTTGATATAGCACTTTTATTATAGATAGTACCCCACCAGCCTAAAACCCCCTTCTCGATCACCCACATCCCCCGGAGTCTTTTTTTAAGTTTTTGTCTATTCCTTCTAGCATGTCGAGGGATCAGTTGCTAGTGTCCTCTCCTGCTCAGCTGGTGAACCTTGGAATATTGAGGCAATGTTACAATTGCCTCATGTACACAGACAACCCTCTCCTTCTCCCACAAAACACAAATACATGCGAGAGATGCAACTATACAGCCAAACTGGAGGCTGAGCTCTCTCAACATAGGACTGGCAAGACCAGACAGGAGGAGAAGGTAACCACACACACCACATACCCAGTCTCACATAGTACTATCACAACTTCAAATCATACACATAAACACACAAAGACATACTCGGAGGCTCTGATCAAAAATCTACCAAAACAGCAGAGGCCGCCAAAGCAGACACCCAGACAACTACCATCTCAGGACACAACACATGCAACACATAGACCACACAGTCAGTGTGCCAAACAGTCACAGCCCTTAAGGCCAAACACAATGCCTGACACACTAGTCATTGGTGACTCCATAGTCAGACACACTGACGTCCCGCTCACCAGATTGAGTAAGGAGAAGGTTACAGTAAGCTGCCTGTCGGGCGCTAGAATCCGCCACATAATGCAAGCACTCAGGTCTCTCAACAGCAGGTACAAGTACGACTCAGTCATTGTCCACGCTGGTGTAAACGACCTGAGACGTACCTCCTTGGACTACATGAAAAGAGACATTGAGGAGCTCTCTGATTATGTAGCCCAGGCAGGTATGACCCTGACCTTGAGCAGTATCCTACCTTCACCAAGAATGATGCCACAATACAGAGATAAGATGATCAGCTTTAATAATTGGCTTAAACTCTGGTGTCATTCAAAGGGGATTCAATGTCTGTCTGCCAGGGATGACATGCTGGACAAGCTACGCTGCTTCGCAAGGGACGGCTTGCACCTGTCACCCCTGGGCTTCCGGATATTGGCAAAGGCTCTTGCCACCCCTATAGTGCCTTTTTAGGCAAGGCTCAAATTCTAAACCTACCACCCTAGAACACAAAAAAGGAAAAAAACTAAGGGTAATGCTGCTCAATGCCGGAAGTCTCAACCTCAAGATGCACGCACTCGAGGCCCTTCTCAGTATGGAGAACATCGATGTCTGTGCTGTGACTGAAACCTGGTTCAAGGCTCCTGAGAGCACCCCAGCACTATCAGGTTTTACCTCATATCATGCGTTCCGGCCCCAAAATCCGGACAACACCAAGAAAGGAGGGGGGGGTATCCATATTCATCAAGGACACCCACACCTCAAGGTTGGTGACAACGCACGATGCATCGGAGACCATCCAGGTGCAATTAACCATAGGCAAGACTGCTCTGCAATTTGTAGCATGTTACAGGCCACCCTCTCAAACTCAGGAACCTCACATAGCTTTCCTGAAAACACTGGAGGGGATAAATGTATCTCCAAACACCGTCATACTAGGTGACTTCAACTACCCTAATATAGACTGGGATCATTACTCAAGCCCAAACACTCTAGCCCAAAGGTTCCTGGAGTTCATAAACTCAAATGCCATGGAACAACTAGTCACCATCCCCACAAGAGGTGAAAACATACTTGATCTCATCATCACGAACATGGGATCACAATGTTCAACACCAGAAGTATACCCCTCACTGGTGAGATCAGATCATAAACTAATCTCACTGGAGGTCCTCATCCCGCCCCCACCTGAGATAAAAAAGACCACAGTGAAGAACTTCTCAAAAGCCAACTTCACACTTCTAAAGACTAGTGTGGTCTCCTTTAAGGCCCCCGAGCCAGCGGAAAACATTACTCAAGCCGCTGAATCACTTACAAATGCCTTCTACCAGCACCTACAGGACTGCATGGATCAGGCAATCCCAAACAAAACAAAGACTCTTTGTACCAAAGGCAAGCGTCCAGTCTGGTGGACCCCAGCCATAAACAAGCTCTACAACAAAAGGTGGAAGCTACTACAAGATAGAGCAAAATCCTTAAAAGGTAAGACACCTTTGATCATTATAAGTAAAAAACTAAGAGCCCTCATAAAATCATCCAAGGCAAATTTTGAGAGAAAAATCGCTAAGGACTCAAAAGACAATCATAAGGCCTTCTTTAGTTATGTTAGAAACCTGGGAGGAAACTCCCAGATATGCTCAGAATTAGCTCAAAATGATGTGGAAGTTACTGAACCTACAGACATTGCCAACATACTGGCTGACAGGTTCAGTGCAAACTTCTCCCCCCCTCCCCTCCAAAAGGAGAAATATCTATACCAGAGGATTGTAGCCCCCCAAACATCTCTAACGCCCAGGTGAGAACTGCTCTCTCCAAGGCAAAAAACACAGCATCCATGGGACCGGATGGTGTCCCCGGCTGTGTGCTCCACGAACTCAATGAGGAATTAAACCCATAGTTAGGACAGCTGTTTAATCTTAGCCTCACCTCAGGATACGTACCCAAGAGTGGCGCACGGCAACTGTGGTCCCACTTCACAAAGGCAGTGCCTCCACCGACCCTGGAAATTACCGTCCCATTAGCTTGACAAGCCTGATCTGCAAAGCTATGGAGAGGATCATAATGGAACTCATAAATAAAGACATAGGGAACTTGCAGACTTTGGATCCAACCCAGTTTGGCTTTGTCAAAGGCAGATCATGCCTTTTAAACTTGGTTGACTTTTTCGAAACAGTCCCCAAGGCCATTGATGAGGGAAAGGCAGTCCATACAGCCTACCTCGACCTGGCAAAGGCTTTCGACACAATACCCCACTCAGGTATCATTGAAAAACTCATCAGCTTAAATGTAAACCCATACATCACAAGATGGGTTGCAAACTGGCTAAGTGACAGAACCCACAGGGTCAGAGTTGCTGGCGCCATGTCAGACTCAAAGCCTGTCACAAGTGGTGTCCCACAGGGCTCAGTCCTGGGCCCACTCTTGTTCGGAATCTACTTTTCAGAAGTACAAGCAAACACAGGAGAGTTATGGCTGACAAAGTTTGCAGATGACTGCAAACTGGGCGCCATAGTCGAGAACACATCTGACACAGATATCCTTCAGAAGGGTCTCACAGAAATGGATAACTGGTGCCAGAGCCATGGCCTAAAGTTAAACGCCATGAAATGCATAGTCATACCCTTCGGGAAAAACAAGGTTACCCCTAGCTACCATATAGGTGACAATCCACTGGGCACAGAAGAGGTTATCAGGGATCTGGGGACCCAGGTTGACAGTAACCTTTCGTTTGACACTCACGTTGCTAAAGTAGTTAGGAAGACCTTCTACATTGCCCACCTGATCATGAAGGGATTCACATCTAGATCAAGGGAGGTCATCGTCCCCCTGTACTCATCACTCATCAGACCAATGATTGAGTACAATGCCCCATTCGGAATGTATCTGACCCGACACCTGCAGCAGCTGGAAAGGCCCCAAAAGTTCCTCACCAAAAGGATAAAGGGTCTCAAAAATATGTCTTATGCTGCCCGACTGAAAGAACTCCAGCTCTATTCAGTCGCCACCGCTTACTCAGAGGTGACCTGTGCCTGACATACAAGGCCATGTCAAACCCAGATTTGATGAACATGCTTCACCTCAAAAATCTAGATCCCTCAGAACTACAAGGGCGGGAGACTTAAACCTTGACACGGTTATTAATAGGACGTGCTGGAGGGACAGATTCATCACCCAGAGACTCCCTATGCTGTGGAACAAAATCCCGGTACATGTGAGGCAGAGCACCTCGCTGGCCTTGTTCAAAAGAAATCTTGACCAATGGATGGGAGATCGCAGATATACCCCAGGGATTACCTCAGTGTCACTGCTTGACAGAGGCACAGCAAAATAATGGGCATAGTTTCCTTCAAACTAAAGGGGTGGCGAAAGCCACAAAACTCAAGGCTAGGCTTATAAATGCCCTTGGGCAGATAGCCTAGTATGAACCTATGAACCTATGGCCATTTACACCTCACTAGTACTCATTTTTAAAAGGTAACTGGGCCACATGGCCATCTACACCTTGCTGCTACTCATTTTTACAAGGTAACTGGACCATGTGGCCATTTACACCTCACTAGTACTCATTTTTACAAGGTAACTGGACCATGTGGCCATTTACACCTCACTAGTACTCATTTTTACAAGGTAACTGGACCACGTGGCAATTTACACCTCACTAGTACTCATTTTTACAAGGTAACTGGACCATGTGGCCATTTACACCTCACTAGTACTCATTTTTACAAGGTAACTGGACCATGTGGCCATTTACACCTCACTAGTACTCATTTTTACAAGGTAACTGGGCCATGTGGCCATTTACACCTTGCTAGTGCTGATTATCTTCTGACAATAATCCAAAAAGTGCCCAATAGTGTACCACAAGGACGCAGTATGGGACCCTCTCCAATCTGGCATTTGTTTCTCAGACCTTTAAGCCAACACTCCTAGCCTACGATTATCTAAATTCACAGATGACATTAAAATGGGTGCTGTTATTCATTCATTTGGTCCTGCATGTGTAGAACTATGTTAAAAACTAGTGCAGTAACACTATAACTAAACGTGAAAATTGCAGTACAGCTCATTTTTGTAAGCCAAATATTTCTACATCGTACCATGTACACATACCCCTCCAAACAGACACTGCTGTACGGGATGTAGGCGTTTATTCTTGTGAATAATTTTTATCATTTGTCTATTTTCTCTCTATAGCAGTTTAGAAAGCTTTCTGTCTGGCTCATTTAATTTCCACAGGCTTTTCCTGTAGATCCAAAGAAGTCCTAATCCCCTAATATTCTCCTCTCAGACCTGTTATTGAATATAGTTCTCCTATTGGCTTGTCTTTGTTTAAACTTATCAGTCAATTAGAGACCTCATAAATTCCTAACTAAAAAAAAAAAAAATCAGCAGCCTCAAGACTTTCAGTTGTCTGTACAGACTGGCAGCCTGCTCTTTGTACTTGGTCTCTTATTTATTTAACATTTTTTGACTGGGAAAGTCCGAATAGGACAGAGTCTATTTTTAGCAGAGACCTGGGGAGAAACACTCCAGATGCATGTCTTTGGAATGTAGGAGGAAACCGGAGTACCTGACGGAAATCCATGCAAATGTGAGGAGGACATGCAGACTCTGCACAGAAGGCACCCTGGCCGAGAATCCAACCAGAGAACCTCTTGCTGTGAGGCCACAACATTAATCACTGCACTACTGTGCCGCCCCCTTATATACACCTCCATGATGATCTGTGTGTAGCTTTTTGAGCTACGAAAGATACAACCCTTCTTGACCTCCTGTTCATCCACAGAATAAATGTTTTTTCAAATACTGGATTATATGATCTAAACCTTAATCAACAAATAGGACACATTAGCATTATACACCATATCTTAGTGTATTCCACACCTCTGGAACAAACTTCTATTACCCATCAAGCATAACAGCACCCTTGCGACCTTCAGGATAAACCTAGATAACTGAAAGAGCAGCCACAAATTTCCCTGTGGTCTATCCTGTGTTGACCTTTTTGAGGCTGGAGGGAACTTATGAATATGATTTAAAACATTTGCTAAGCTTGATGTGGTCTGAACTTATGTACCCATGAACCATCCACACCCATTAACTGTCATGCTCTGCCCACAGATGTATGACTAATGTCATGTTTGCCCAAGGGTAGCAGTGACTTGAAAAATTCACTAACCATGAGGATGAAGTGTATCACAGGCCATCCACACACACACAGCATGTGCCTACTGAACAAAAGTGCCACAGACAAGCATTATCTGGATCAGATTTGGTAGGGACTGATGCAGTATGTTAATCCCATGGGTGGCCATAATAGGCCTCTACAACAAATGCAATGAAGAATTACGTATATGATACTTATTGCAAAGGAAAAGACATGGGACCTTCCTAGTGACTTGTCCACCACAAGAGGTGAACCACTGGCAATGAGGTACTAAAGTAGGGGAGTTTTTGCTTCCACTTGTCGGCCAGGGGGAATATCCATTCATACGTGAGGCTGGCTTGGATGTGGAAACTGGACTGGCACCAACTACCAGTTTGTCAGTAGGGGAAGTAAAGTTTACCATTTACAGTACAGTATAGCGCATCCTACTGGTCAGCAGATGTATCAACCTGCACGACAAGGTGTGTCAATATAAACTATAGTTTTATTTTAATGTGTAGAAGTATGCATGTCGCAGGGGGTTATAAAATCATATGTGTGTTCATTCTTTCATGGGTTCCACTGGTGGAGGGCCCAGCACAACAGGCTTGATAGCAGATGGGCAGCTGTGGCTGAAGATCATGGCAGCATGCAATTAATGTGGTATGATAATATATTGGCATTGTCTGCTACACTACAAGTGGAGGGATTATCAACATCCACCATTACAGAGGCCTGTTTACAGGTACAGGTGAAGAATACAGCCTCACAGTACACGACAGATATTCTGTACCTGAGAATCTTATGTAGGCTTCACCTGTGTGACATACTCAACATAGGGAGAGATGGGGGATGTAGTTCTGTCACATCTCCAAGACTGTCTCTGCTATGGCTACAACACTTGGCATTAATTAGAGGATGCATAGGTTAATAATTCAGGCACAGATGGCTGCTACCTGCAATGCTGGGGAGATGGTGAATATGCTCTGTGGCTTGTGGGGCTACATGCACCAAATTCAGCGTGACAAGGAATACAGGGGCAAGGAGCCCATAATGCTGCTGATGTCACTGGTGGCAAATGTTGCCTCCATGAGGGAATTGTTTTATTTATATATATATATATATATATATATATATATATATATATATATATATATATATATATACACATACATACACACACACACACACATATATATATATATATATATATATATATATATATATATATATATATATATTGCGACTACCATCCAGTTTACCTAATCAGGCCATGCAGATCATGGCTTTTGAAGGGTTTGGTTGCCAATCTCAGGTTAGACTACACAGTTGGTTGTTAAGATAGCATCATTGTTACCTGTGGGAGTACAGCCTAACACTCCCAGTCATGGACATCATCCAGGTCATGGGCAACAGTGCTCCTCCAGCTCAAAATCTGTGACATCTCATCAGGTCACACATGCACATGGTGCTGTATTTCTACCCATTTCCTGTCACCTCTGGGCATACACACCCAGCAACAGCCTCCCACAACTCACAATTACAGTGTATCCTTTCTGTGCCTCTACCCTATATTATAGTATTGAATTCACCTATCACTATGGCCCTCCAACCTGTGCAAGTGAAGCCATGTTAACCTGGTTTGTGAAGTATCATGATATCTGATATCTAGCATGGCCAGTCCATGCACTGCCCTGCATAGCCTGGGTGTGCCAATGTTTGCCTCATTTTATTCTGTATTGTTTGTGTCATGGCCCTTAGATTTGGGACATTTGCAGCCTCTTTGCCAGTGCTGCAGTGCACTGTACCTGCCTCTGCCTTGTGTGTGGTACTGATGCTGCATGTTCTTTTCCACATTCTGCACCCTGTCCATCAGCTGCTGATACAGCTCTGCTGCAGTGCACTGTGCCTGCCTCTGCCTTACGTGTGGTACTGATGCCACATGTTCTTTCCCAGATTCTGCACCCTATCCTTTTGCTGCTGATACAGATGTGCTACAATGCAATGTGCCTGTCTCTGGCCTTGTGTGTGATACTGATGCTGCATGTTCTTTCCTACATTCTGCACCCTGTCCTTCAGCTGCTGATACAGCTGTGCTGCAGTGCACTGCACCTGCCTCTGCCTTGCATGTGGTATTGATGGTGAATGTTCTTTCCCAGATTCTGCACCCTGTCCTGCTGCTGCTCATACAGCTGTGCTGCAATGCCTCTGCCTTGTGTGTAGTACTGATGCTGCATGTTCTTTCCCAGATTCCGCACCCTGTCCTTCTGCTGCTGATACAGCTGTGCTGCAATGCACTGTACCTACATCTGCCTTGTGTGTGGTACTGATGCCACATGTTCTTTCCCAGATTCTGCACCCTGTCCTTCTGCTGTTGATACAGCTGTGATGCAGTGCACTGTGCTTGCCTCTGCCTTGTGTGTCGTTCTGATGCCCCATGTGCTTTCCCAGATTCTGCACCCTATCCTTCTGTTGCTCATACAGCTGTGCTGCAATGCACTGTGCCTGTCTCTGCCTTGTGTGTGGTACTGATGCTGCATGTTCTTTCCCAGATTCTGACCCTGTCCTTCAGCTGCTGATAGAGTTGTGCTGCAATGCAATGTGCCTGTCTCTGCCTTGTGTGTGGTACTGATGCTGCATGTTCTTTCCCAGATTCTGACCCTGTCCTTCAGCTTTTGATACAGCTGTGCTGCAGTGCACTGTACCCCCCTCTGCCTTATGTGTGGTACTGATGCCACATGTTCTTTCCCAGATTCTGCACCTTGTCCTTCTGCTGCTCATACAGTTGTGCTGCAATGCACTGTACCTGCCTCTGCCTTGTGTGTGGTACTGATGCCGCATGTTCTTTCCCACATTCTGCACCCTGTCCTTCTGCTGCTCATACAGCTGTGCTGTAGTGCACTGTACCTGCCTCTGCTTTGTGTGTGGTACTGATGCTGCATGTTCTTTTCTACATTCTGCACCCTGTCCTTCTGCTGCTGATACAGCTGTGCTGCAATGCACTGTACCTGCCTCTGCCTTGTGTGTGGTACTGATGCATGTTCTTTCCCACATTCTGCACCCTGTCCTGCTGCAGATACAGCTGTGCTGCAATGCACTGTATCTGCCTCTGCCTTGTGTGTGGTACTGAAGCCGCATGTTCTTTCCCAGATTTTGCCCCCTGTCCTTCTGCTGCTGATACAGCTGTGCTGCAATGTACTGTGCCTGCCTCTGCCTTGTGTGTGGTACTGATGCCGCATATTCTTTCCTAGATTTTGCACCCAGTCCTTTTGCTGCTGATACAGCTGTGCTACATTGTACTGTGCCTGCCTCTGCCTTGTGTGTGGTACTGATGCTGCATGTTCTTTCCCAGATTCCACACCCTGTCCTTTTGCTGCTGATACAGCTGGTAAAGAATGCCCTGCCAATATATTCATTTGCTGCTGCATTTGTTTGACCAATGTCATGTTGTGTAACATGGCAAATGCAACAAACATCTTGCCGCTTATATCTGAAATGTATTGCAGTTCCCTCATGAGCTGTCTTAACATCAGATGCATTCTTTCAGTATACATGCTCTACTATATTCTGGGTTTCCACATATAGAGTGTTATAGGCCATTTTCTGCATTGTCTGAAGATTGTGTATCAGGGTCATCAACCAGAGTTAATGCCCTGGGCATTGCAAACAACCTAGCAGTGGAATCCCCTCCTGTTAAGGTACTATACGCCCTCAGGATCAGGTGAAGTCTTAATAGCAAAATGTGCACAATCTTTTCCTCCAGGACATCAGGGAAGTAGGCTGTGTTAGGGAAGGTTCACATGATGTTGGTTTTCTCATCGCCTCTCCTAGAGAATCAGATATTCTCCTCCACATGTTGTAGCATTACATCAAGCAATTGGTTTAGGATTCACAAAGCTAATGTGACCTCTGAATGTTGCTGGCAGGTCCATGTTAATAAGATGGCTAAGACTAAGCATATGTTTGTATCCACAGTGTAGTACAATGACTGATGAGACAGAGAAACATAGTGATAAGCACATTAAAGGGTGTGTTGGAGAGGCTGTGGCAGACAAATGATTACTGTAGTAATTAAGGGTCAATACTTGTTATAGGGGTGTATTAGGACCAGTACTCCATAAGAAAGTAAATTCATGATTCCTGGGTTGAGAAAGAAATCTCCAGAGAGTGAGAGGAGTAGCCACAAACTGTCCTCGAAAGAAGCATTTGGGAATATATCCTGAAGCCAACATGGACTAAAGGAGTGTTATCTTGCTTGCTGGAGGAGAGACTTGTTGAAGTTATTGAAACTACCTGCTTGTTTTCAAACTGAAATCTCTGTAAATAATGTTATATTCTGGATTTTTATGGGGTGGAAGACAGACAGACTTCTGTCAGCACCTAGCCTTATGATCCATTGTACCTCACACTATAAAGTCTGATTGACAATATCCGGGACCCAGTGGAGTGGTACCTTTAAAACCTGTTCTGCGGAGGCATAGACCTGTGACTTAGATGATTAGATCTTGATGTCCATTGGCTTATTGATTTTTAAATAATTTTAAAAAGGTTTTTGTTTGTTTTTTTTTGTATATGTCTGATGAAGGGTGTATCCTGAAAGCGCTTACATTTTGTATTAAAAGTTCTATGTTTTTACTACAGCCTGGTGGTCAGTGAAGTCTTTTTCACTGTTCTTTTGATTCCACTTATGGAAATAGATTGACTAGATCCTTTATAGTATCAATGCCCACTATGAAATGGTCAACAATTTGTTGGCCTGTCAAGTGGTGGTATGCCAGGTGCTGAGGCTATCTTCTCTGGTGGCACACAGAGTCTCGGCACTCAACCTTAGTGGCACTGCCTCTGACTGCAGCTCCCAACACGTTGCATTGCTACTGTTCTGCTGGTTTTCCTAGCATCACTCTTGTCCGGCACAAATCATGGTGTTTAACGTCGGTATGCACCACAGTGCAATGTACCCATTTTATGATTTTCTGAATCAGATGGGTATGCACCACAGTGCACCGTACCCATTTAATGCTTTTCTGAATCACATGGGTATGCACCACAGTGAAATGTACCCGTTGTATGCTTTTCTGAATCACATGGGTATGCACCACAGTGCAATGTACCCATTTTATGCTTTTCTGAATCACTCAGCAGTTTTGGGTTGTTCTGTTTGTATAACAAATGTGGCTCATTTGCATGGGGGTACTCATTTTCATGTCATTATACACTCATTAGCATGCACTGCATAGCAAACTGTTGTTACCATTTCATGGCCATGCTATGTCTATGTATCACCCATGCTCTGTTTGTGGCTGTGAAACAACTGTTGGCCAGCATGTAGTGAACCGGAGCTCAAAAAATCGAAACACCCCAACAAGCTAATCAAAATACATAGCTTTATTGTTCAAACCGGTTTTGGCAGAAAATGCCTTCATCAGTGAAATATAATCAACATTGCAAAGACAAAAAATACATAAATATTTATATGCATCCCCAACCAATAGGAAACATGGTATGTTCCCGCTCCTAAATGCTAATTACATATACATAAAGTCTCAAGATAATATAGAGTTACACAAAACAATAGTAAGGGTTTAGTGAAAAACATTTCAAAAAATAATGTATAATCATGTATATTAGAAAATGTACATGAAATACAAAAATAGAATCAGAGAATAAGCAAGGATAATAATAATATACACATTATAAATAGAATTGTGCATGAACATGAAATAATGTGTCATAATGAATAATGGAAAAGTCAGGATCCAAATGAGGATCATGAAAATAGAATCTGTTACAGACAAATGTCAACTCAAATGATATAGAAAAAATGTACTTCATAAGATGAAAATATATTGGTACAGAAATAACATGAAAAAGTGATGAACACGTATAGGTATCAATAGTCAAAAAATATGAAGAAACCAAATTCCTACTATATTGAATGATAAAAAAGAAAAATATCGACATGTCAAAGGACAAATAAAGGAATTGTATAACGAAATACAAAATAACTAACCACCGGAAAAAAATATTGAAAAAAATAAAAATAATATTCGGGTTAAATAAAAATTTTCAAAAAATTTTTTTTAAACCCCCCCCCCCCCCCCCCCCCCCCCCCCCCCCCCCCCCCCCCCCCCCCCCCCCCCCCCCCCCCCCCCCCCCCCCCCCCCCCCCCCGCCCCCCCCCCCCCCCCCCCCCCCCCCCCCCAAAAAAAAGGGATTTTTTTTAAAGAAAACAAATTAAACCTTTTTTTAAAGTAGTTTTTAAAAAAAATTTTTCCAAGGATTAAAAACCCCATTGGAAACCAAAATACAAAATTTTTGGTTTTAAAAAAAAAATTATATATGACTTAAAAAAATTAAAAGCCAAAAAAAAAAGGTTCATACACACACACACACACACACATATATATATATATATATATATATATATATATATATATATATATATTTATTGCAACTACCATCCAGTTTACCTAATCAGGCCATGCAGATCATGGCTTTTGAAGGGTTTGGTTGACAATCTCAGGTTAGACTACACAGGTGGTTGTTAAGATAGCATCATTGTTACCTGTGGGAGTACAGCCTAACATTCCCAGTCATGGACATCATCCAGGTCATGGGCAACAGTGCTCCTCCGGCTCAAAATCTGTGACATCTCATCAGGTCACACATGCACATGGTGCTGTATTTCTACCCATTTTCTGTCACCTCTGGGCATACACACCCAGCAACAGCCTCCTACAACTCACAGTTACAGTGTATCCTTTATGTGTCTCTACCCTATATTATAGTATTGAAGTCACCTATCACTATGGCCCTCCAACCTGTGCAAGTGAAGCCATGTTAACCTGGTTTGTGGAGTATCATGATATCTGATATCTAGCATGGCCAGTCCATGCACTGCCCTGTATAGCCTGGGTGTGCCAATGTTTGCCTCATTTTATTCTGTATTGTTTGTGTCATGGCCCTTAAATTTGGAACATTTGCAGCCTCTTTGCCAGTGCTGCAGTGCAATGTACCTGCCTCTGCCTTGTGTGTGGTACTGATGATGCATGTTCTTTCCCACATTCTGCACCCTGTCCTTCAGCTGCTGATACAGCTGTGCTGCAATGCACTGTACCTACATCTGCCTTGTGTGTGGTACTGATGCCACATGTTCTTTCTCAGATTCTGCACCCTGTCCTTCTGCTGTTGATACAGCTGTGATGCAGTGGACTGTGCCTGCCTCTGCCTTGTGTGTCGTGCTAATGCTCCATGTGCTTTCCCAGATTCTGCACCCTATCCTTCTGTTGCTCATACAGCTGTGCTGCAATGCACTGTGCCTGTCTTTGCCTTGTGTGTGGTACTGATGCTGCATGTTCTTTCCCAGATTCTGACCCTGTCCTTCAGCTGCTGATACAGCTGTGCTGCAGTGCACTGCACCTGCCTCTGCCTTACATGTGGTACTGATGCTGCATGTTCTTTCCCACATTCTGCACCCTGTCCTTCTGCTGCTAATAAATGGCTTATTTCGAAGAATGCATGATATATGATCCACTACATAACATCTATCTTGTGGAAATTGACATATGGCGCAGATATTTAGATGATTGTTGGATGGTGTGGCGGGCAGATGCTACATACTTGGAGGAATTAGTTTAATACCTCAGTGGCAATATTTGGGGAATTGAGTTTACGGTTACATACAATTTACAAACCATCAATTTTTGGATGTTACAGTTTCCAGAAATTGGGATCATACCCTAAATACCAAGACATACCGTAAATACCCCCAATACAACACTTTATTGCATGCTTCCAGCATGCATCCACGCCACACCATCCGCAACATACCCAAGTCACAATTCATGAGTGTCAAACGCATAAGCTCAACACAACCAGACTATGAATGAGCCAGTTTAGATCTGTATCATACATTTGTTAACAGAGGTTACAAACAACATGATATTGCCAGGGCATGGGAATGGTCCACCAATATTGATAGGGATATATTATTACAATACAAAAGACATGACATCGATTCATCTCAGTCTACTATGAGGTTTGTCACCACCTATAGTAGAAATCAAAATGCCATCAGGGGCATTATCAATACACATTGGAACATTCTTCTGGCTAATGACCAGCTCAGATCACTTTTGGGATCACAGTGTCATTTTACATACAGGAGAGGCAAAACATTAGGTTCTTTGTTTTCTCACTTCAAACACAAGGAAAGTGGGGGAGCCATACATAAACAAATGACCATGTCTGGGGATGAACTGTTGGGCACATTCCCCTGTGGTCATTATGGTTCTTGCAAACAAGTTAGTAAATTTAAACAATTTACCAGCCAGAACACTAGTAGAGTATATGAATGTAAAATCTTTGAAAATTGCAGCAGCAGCTGGGTGGTTTATTTGGCTACTTGCCAATGTTCGGCCTTTTATGTAGGCCAAACCTCCAGGTCACTCAGAACCCGCATGAATGAACATAGAAGTGACATCAAAAATAAAAAAGAAACTAATGCCCTATACAGACATACATTAAAACATCAAAATGCTCAATTTACCTTTATGATCATTGACAAAATTATTGGTGACAGAAGCAACTCACAAGGATGGCATAGTATTCTCAACCATAAAGAAAAATATTGGATCATTACACTGGGGGAATTATTTCCGCCAGGTTTAAATGACCATTTGTAACCACAATCTCTTATGAGGAATCTATGTCATACCCTACCTATGATGTATTACTACGTTTAGCTTTGTCTGAACTATGGCATAATAGTCATATATAATTTTTATACCATTGTATTTGTCAATGGTTTTATCTGTAATCACTACTTTAGTATGTTTCTTTATACTTATGGTTTATACAGTCATTATTACGGAATATTATAGCAATAACCCACGCCTGGGTGTGGGTAATGCTAAATTTACCCACGGTTGGCGTGGTTTGGTCCCAAGGGTGAAGCCCGAGGGACCAAAAGCCAACCGTGGGTAAATTTAGCATTACCCACACCCAGAAGTGGTTATTGCTATTATATGACATTATTTAAGAAAGAAACTGTTACTTTTCTTAAATAATGGCATAGTATAATGCCTGTTTACTGCCCTTCCGCAGATGTCTGGCATCCGGCAGTTCTGATGTACTGCGGCGCCTGCGCAGTACATCAGAGTTGAAGCAACGGAGAAAGCAAGATCTCCGTTGCTTTTATGTCTCGCTATGTTAAATGAGTTTAACATGGCGAGACAGTTTAAAATAAGCAACGGACATCTCCGTTGCTTATTTTAAAACTGTCTCGCTATGTTAAACTCATTTAACATAGCGAAAAAGCAACGGAGATCTTGCTTTCTCCGTTAAAACACTGTCTCGCTATGTTAAATGGGTTTAACATATGAGACAGCTTTAAAATAAGCAACGGAGATCTCCGTTGCTTATTTTAAGCTGTCTCGCATGTTAAACCCATTTAACATAGCGACATGTTTTTAAAGCGAGTTATACTAATGGAAAAAAGTCCGGGCAACTGGACCTTTTTCCATTAGTATAACTCGATTTACAACGGGCACGCTGGCCAATCAGCGTGCACGTTTTGGGGGGGTCATGGTATAATATGTATGTTCATATTATCGTGTGGTTAGTTATTTTGTATTTTGTTATACAATTCCTTGGTTTGTCCTTTGACATGTCGATATTTTTCTTTTTTATCATTCAATATAGTAGGAATTTGGTTTCTTTATATTTTTTGACTATTGATACCTATACATGTTCATCACTTTTTCATGTATTTCTGTACCAATATATTTTCATCCTATGATGTACATTTTTTCTTTATCATTTGAGTTGACATTTGTCTGTAACAGATTCTATTTTCATGATCCTCATTTGGATCCTGACTTTTCCATTATTCATTATGGCACATTATTTCATGTTCATGCACAATTCTATTTATAATGTGTATATTATTATTATTATCCTTGCTTATTCTCTGATTCTATTTTTGTATTTCATGTACATTTTCTAATATACATGATTATACATTATTTTTTGAAATGTTTTTCACTAAACCCTTACTATTGTTTTGTGTAACTCTATATTATCTTGTCACTTTATGTATATGTAATTAGCATTTAGGAGCGGGAACATACCATGTTTCCTATTGGTTGGGGATGCATATAAATATTTATGTATTTTTTGTCTTTGCAATGTTGATTATATTTCACTGATGAAGGCATTTTCTGCCGAAACCGGTTTGAACAATAAAGCTATGTATTTTGATTAGCTTGTTGGGGTGTTTCGATTTTTTGAGCTCCGGTTCACTACATGCTGGCCAACAGTTGTTTCATTGGTATTTTCGGGCCGTGCAGATCCTACGTGCACAGCACAGTGTTCAGTTGCTGAATGCCAGCTATTGTCTCCTTTTACTACAGAGGGTATGGCCAAGGGTTGGGAGCAGAAAGTCCCTGAGCTTGTCAATACAGTGCTGAAGGTATTGCCTTCACTAGGTGGATTTCATACTATTTGTTCCAGATTGTATTCATTTTAATGGCAAATATCTGGGTGCAATGACTGTAGTTTTATTTTATTTTACATCTTGGAGTTTAGTCAGGAAACCCATATGCTCTTCAGGGGACCTGAAATGTGTACAGTACATGCCTATAATATTATATTCGATAAAATAAACTACAAATAAAAAAAATATATTTATGACTTTATTTTAGACAGAATGTATCATAACAAAACACAGGTCAAGTGCCTTGACACATGGCGTTCTTACAGCATAAAAACTACATGCAACACACACTAAAAAAACATAAGTATAACCAATCATCAGGCTCCACTGGTTAAATAATTAACCAGTTAAAATATTTCCAATTAATTTTAGTAATTTCAGATTGTTCTGAAAGAATTATTAGGATTCCACTTGCAGGAAGATTTTTCATGTGAATGAAAGACATAATTTTTCAGCTGATGAGAAGGGCACTTTGACCTATGTATAAAGTGAGTAAGTGTTCTAATGTGTACATCGAATATGGCCTACAGATGAAATAAAGATATGAATGGCTTTCCGAAAAAAATTCCAATAATTATCAAAATCTTTTCCTCTGGTGTTATCCTTTGCATGAAATCTAATTTCTCTGCTTAGACTTTAAAATAACTATTAAAGATTAATCAGAATTCTGTTCCATTTCCAGTTCAATACCTACATAATGGGCAGAATGGACAAATTCTTCAAGGCTCCACTGACATTTGATCCAGAACGGTTCAGCCCAGATGCTCCCAAGTAAGTATTTCATGATATGGTCTGACAACGTTTTGACAGTGAAAAAGAGGCACTCATGTTTACTGATTCTGCTTGGAAAACAACTAATTAAAATGAAAAAAAGGTTGTTTTCACTTAAGGTATGTAGTTAATGAAGCTGAAACATCTGCTCACTGGGTAACTTTTACCAAGAATAGCAGAAAGCCATAAAAGTAATGAAACTGTAGTAATGTCTCACAGGTGAACAAATTAAATGTGCTGAAAGGGATAACAACAGAAATGCATTACATTTTTGATCTGTAGTGAAAAGAGTTCTTATTCCTCTGTTCTACGGTCACATGCTTTCTCTTTCATTCTGTGTACCATTCTGTTGACTTTCTTCTGGATTGCTTCCAGCATGTTGATGTCCCATTCTTTGTATGGTATCCAGAAATGCCCATGTCCAGGACCTCGTACAGTGGGATCATTGCTCCTTTGCTTCAGGAATCTTACAAAGAAAACTATCATTGTGTCAGGTGCATGAGGCATTCAACCTTCCCTTATGCTTAACAGTATACATAGGGGGCATGTTGATTTGTAAGGAAGCAGATCCTGTACTGTGTTATTACTTAATTATTCACATAGCAAGAATTTGGAAAGCTGTGGGATAGCCATAATGGCTACCTCTGATTTCATTCCCTTATACTGTCATGTACAATTTCATTCAACCACCTTCCATTTTTTCATCTGCCTTGTACTTTCTTCCAAGTTTTTCCATCAGACTAGACAGCAGCATCTGAGATTTTATTTTTGCAAAGGAAGTTTTTTTTTTTTTTGCAAAGACTACACCACAGCATTCTGTACACTGTAACCTCTGCCACCTTGCTCTGCTCATAGTAGTCCAGTCTGAGGTAAATACCACTCATACCTCTAAACTACCCAGAATTTTGCAGAATGTCCATATTTTTATCTTATATTTTTGTTCTCTTCCTCATAAAATTTGTTGTTCTGTGGCAAACCATTGCATACTGCATTCACTAAATAATGACAGACATTTGAGTTTCAGAATTCATATCCTTCTGAAAAATGCATGCTAATGCAAAACCTGTTACTCTAATAACTTTCTAAATTGATAAGTGCAATATTGAAAATGTGTTCCTGATGAGGTTACAACTTCTCCATTTTTTATTTATGGATTATCTGAAATGGATCCCTTCATCAATTTCTCCAGTATTGGAGGGAAATATTCATTTTTTTTTTTGCTGTGTTTGAAGCACCGTTTGTGCTTCTGTTTTTCTTTGGGATCAGCAGTGTTCATTGTAAATGCTAGCACTTCTCATATGCTAATGAGGAGTGCCGAAAATGGTGAAACACTGCTACCCTGTTTGCACCCACCTCTCCCTATTGCTGATTGGCAGAGAAGCTTGTACAGTAGAAGTTACACACCAATTACAAACATTTCCTGCAAAATTTAAAGAATAATCACACAGATTTGTGCTCTCACTCTGTATTTTTTATTTTGTTTTCTTTATTTAGGTCATAGTTCTCAACTTCTTTGCTCAAGAATCACCAACAAAACTCCAAAATCTGGGATAATTTTTAAATGTTCCATTGATTCTGGTAGAAATCCTAAACCACAACATGTTTTGGATTAACATGCCTTTTTAGAAGAAAAAGAAGCATGCAGCTCTAATGTCTGCTATTGTTGACTGAATGTAATCATAAAGTGATTTATCAGAATATAAAAAAGTTTGACAGGGACAACATATGAGGCAAAATCAGGGTAGTTATGTAAAATCAGGAGAGTCGAGAGGTATGCCTTTTGTTCCCTTTGAGAGACTACTGTACTGTAACCACTGTTTGTACAGCTATGATTTCTTCCATTGGGTGAGTGCATAATGCATCCCTGCCTACGTGCTTGCAGAAAGAGGATGGCTGCCAGTAGCAGCTTTGCTTTAATTCCTTGCAAGAGTAAAGAGAAGGGAGAGGATCAGCAATTCAGAAAAGCAGCACTAAACAAGCAATTTTGGAGAAGGATGTCCACTACTGTTTGCAAGGTAACTGCTGTGACTTACCCCTTGCTGTTTAATTACCATGAAACAATCACTGATCAGGCATAGCAGGAGCAGTGTCACTCAATGTATTGTATTTTTTGAAGTCAGTGTAAACATGATCATTGTTATGACTTCTTGTGTGTGTGTGTGTGTGTGTGTGTGTGTGTGTGTGTGTGTGTGTGTGTGTGTGTTGTCAAGTCTATAAAGAGCAGCAACTTCACCATAATTGCTTTCACTTTTCAACACAGTCAGACATCAGTAGTTAATGCACACAATAAGTGGATATCCTTGGTAGTCTGGGCAGGATGTACAGGAAAGCAATGGATTATTGGTAGAATGACACAGAGAGTAGCATCACTTGTCATTCTTATTGAGTTCTTGGCTACATCTTATTTTGTGTGGAGTCTTCATATTCATCTGTGTCTGTGTGGGTTTTATCCAGGTACTCTGGTTTCTTCCAATACCCCAAGACATGTTCTTGGTCAATTGATGTTCCTCAAATTTGCCTGTAGGTAAGCATGCAGTGTGTGTGTGTGTGTGTGTGTGTGTGTGTGTGTGTGTGTGTGTGTGTGTGTGTGTGTGTGTGTGTGTGTGTGTGTGTGTGTGTGTGTGTGTGTGTGTGAAAATACTATAGGCTAGTACATACATAAATCTTCTAAAATGCTGTTGGCTGGCACATACATAAATCATCTAAGTAGTGAAAAAAGTATCTTTCAAAAATATGGCTTAAAATGTGTTGCAGAGCAGCTAGACTTACAGAGCTACATGAGTGTATCACTCCTGGCTGCATAACTAAATAGATTTTGACACAAACCTAGTAGAGGCTTTGCCTTGAGCCCTGTCTAGTCTAAAACCAACCCTACTGAGAGGTAAGCATAGACTTTCAAGAGTTGTATGCAACCTGGAGGCACTGTGGCCATTATTTCTTTAATTTTAATCATAATCAAAATTCAAAAGTGTGCACAGGCAGGAGCAGTGTCACTCGATGTTTTGTATTTTTTGAAGTCAGTGTAAACATGATCATTGTTATGACTTGTGTGTGTGTGTGTGTGTGTGTGTGTGTGTGTGTGTGTGTGTGCCTGTGAAAATACTGTTGGCTAGCACATACATAAATCTTCTAAAATACTGTTGGCTGGTACATACATAAATCATCTAAGTAGTGAAAAGAGTATCTTTCAAAAATATGGAATAAAATGTGTTGCAGAGCAGCTAGACTTACTGAGCTACATGGGGATATCACTCCTGGCTGCATAACTAAATAGATTTTGAGACAAACCTAGTAGAGGCTTTGCCTTGAGCCCTGTCTAGTCTAAAACCAACCCTACTGAGAGGTAAGCATAGACTGTCAAGAGTTGTATGCAACCTGGAGACACTGTGGCCATTATTTATTTATTTTTAATCATAATCAAAATTCAAAAGTGTGCACAGAAGGAGTGGATGGGAGCTGGAAATAGTGTAGGTATCATTTCTTTAACTTTCCTCATAATCAGTCCTCAGCAAAGTGCACAGAAGCCTTCTATAGTATGTCTACTAATAGAATACTGTCTAGGAGCAATAAGTTGAAATATATTAATGTGATTGTTATTTCTTTCACTTTTCTCACAACCAAAATTAGATGTATATGCAGATGGATATCCTTTTTGTGGGTAGGAATAAGGAAAATGCATGCTGCATATGTATGTCTGACAGCAACAGGTTGAAATAACGTGAATGTGTTGTACTTGTTCTTTCCCTCTTGTCCCAATCTGGCATCATAGGGGCATATGGGTGGTGCCTGTCTTTTGGAATTAGGGGTGAAGAGGCATTCTTGGAAGCTGTATTCCAGAATCAACTTGAAATGTAGGACTGTGGCCATTTGTCCTTTTTACTTTTGTCCCAATCTAATACCAGGAGGATATACAGAAGATGAGTATTTTTGTACCCGTCTGTGCTTTCACTTTCATCCCACTCTAGCATTAGCTACACAGATGTTGACTTTCTTTTCTGGAGGGAGGGGGTACAGAGATGCAGGCACCCATTGCAGGTATAATTTATGTACCCTCACAAGCATTTGTCTCTTCTGTTTATGGGCAATCTCTTTCTCAGTTTACTGATAACTACTGTTTTGTCAGGTTTGAACACTAAGCCTACAGGAAAACAAGCATGAATAAACTGGAAAGAGTACAGTGGAAATATACTAAGGGCATCCATGGATGTGAAAATCTAAGTTATTATGAAAGACTAAAGTAGCTGAACTTGTACAGTGTCTCTTACAGATATTTAAGAGATCTTATTCAACTATATAGGGCATTTAGGGACAACTACCTCTGGGAATGTTTGGGGTTATCAAAAAGTAGTAGAAAATCATCAGATAACCTATGTAGAAGATTCTATAGGAATGAGAAGTGTACTAATTGGTTCTCTGACAGAGTAGCTGATGCTTGGAACAGACTACCAAATTACATTAAAGCAAGTACTAGTGTAGATATTTTTAAGAACAGCCTGGACATTTATTATGGGAACAAGTGTTCTGGCATATTGGCAAGCTAGAAGGGCTTTAATGCCCGTGCTTGAAACATTTGTATGTATGTATGTAATCTCCTCCCTCCTGCTCTCTTTGTGGTATTAGTATCTATACATTCAACTCTGACTTAATGTTCCTTTTATCACTTGTCACGAATGTTTACACCCATTCTTCAGCATTGGCTTTCTTCTGTTTGTTCTCCCTTTTGTGGTTGTATTACTTACTCTCTTCATTCATCTTACGATATTCTGCCTCCTTTTTCTGTACTCCTGTAAGAATCTCTGCCCATTTCCTCCTGTCTTCTGCCGTCACCATCCTACCTTGTTTTTCTCACCACATCCTTTCTGCTTCTATACAGGCATGTCTGTTTGTGTAGTTGCTGTACTGCTTGATTATACCCCTGGGAACTGCTTCGCAGCACTGTTTGGGTTAGGCTGGGTTGAGTTGGGTTGGATATGCAATGACTCCATTTGTCACCATGTAGTGTTGCCTGGTTGCTCAACCATTGCACAGAGATGCAGTGCATCTTTATAAATCCCAAACATCGCATAGCATTCATTTATTATTTCATACATGCAGATGATTTTGGCTGCTGTTGTTTTTATTTATTTATTTATTTTTTTTAGGATAATTCGGAAGCAGACACATATTATCCAGTCACTGGAAGGTTTTGCTAGCTTACTTCAGGCAAATAAACAGAGATTTTGCTAAGGCAGGGACAATATTTCTAGACAGTCAAAATTCATTTACTGTACCATGTTCATTCATTCATTCATTCATTCATTCATTCATTCATTCATTCATTCATTCATTCATTCAGTTACTCACAGATTCTAGAGTATTGCTTTATGATAGAGTTATGGTGGATCTAGTGCCTATCTTAGCAACCTATGGGAGTAAGACAGAGAGCCAGTACAGCATGGGATGACAGTTTGTTGCTGTGTAGAATCACACTCACATCCATACCCCCCCCCACACACACACGCACACACACGCAAGCATGCATAATGACAACCTGAAGTGTCAAAATTAGTAAATGTTTCCCAGCAACCACAGAATGTCAAGAAGCAAGTATGAGATTCAAGCTGCTGTATCCAGCTATCTTCAGAATATTTTCTCCTGGATGGTTAAAATCAGTTTTTGATGCAGAACAGGCTAAGGAGCAAAAACAAGTTTGTCCAACAAAAAATGAGCTATCAAACAGAAAGGGATTCTGTTTATTATTCTTCTGATAATAAAGCTCACAAAGAGGCTTTGCCAGTGAAACTTTTTCCAATGTTCCAAAGAAAGTGCTTGAGAGACAGAGAAAAGCACAGGCATTTAGTAGAGGAACCCGGAGTATGTTGAAAATGAACCAGAGACTGGAATTGGGAGATGAAGATCAACAGGAAAAAAAACAGCAACTTGAAAATTAATGAATAATGTGGGATTACAAAGCATCAACCACATTTGTGAAATATGGTGGAACAAGAAATCCTGGAAATATTGGACGTTTTTGAATTTGTTAAACTTGTAGGGGACTCCAAAGCATATGCCATACTTCATGTCATTAATGTTTAAAAGAACATTAAGGAGATGGGAAGAAGAAGAAGGAAGGAGATAACTGAAAGTAAAATGATTTTTGTTCTTAACAGTATTTTTATAAAATGTGACATATACCGCTTGTTGTATAGTTAAGCTTTTTCAGTTGTTTTTGTGTGTAAACAGGTGCCCTTTTTTCTTCTTCTTTCTTCTTGTTCAGTTTTAAGAAATGTAGGCACTGCAATGTTAAAACAGAAGAAAGCCTGGACAAAAGAGCATGATATCAGTAAAATCAATGTGCCTTTTCTTACGTTTGCATAGGGGAATGACCAAATTAAGACCCTTACATCTAACACCAGGTTTTAAGTGGAAGCAAGTTAACAAAAGAACATTGAATGTAATCTAAAAGTTTTCGTTTAGCAAATACATGTTCACAGTGCAACATGAGAAGCTTGTAGTTGAAAAAGCTTGTAGTTGAAGGCAACTGTGTATCTGGTTCTCACGTTTCTATGGAGACAAGCTGATAAAGGGAGTAAAAACAGAATACATTTTCTTTCAATGGCTAAAAGATAATGTTTTCTGAAAGCACTCAAGCTGTTTTCTGTATCTGTGTGAAAAATAAGGATAAGTCAAAAACAGAAAGCACTTAGTGTAAGTAGAAGCATAGGCTGTACCATGCATCTTAGTATGGATAGCCTTCATTATAGGTCAGTTCAACACTGTAAGTTTAGCTGTCAGTCTGGGACATTTGTCACCATTAGTAAACCTCATTATTTGAAGATGTACATAATTTTGTGTGTTTGTATTAAGTTAATAGTTTATTGGGATGTTTATTTTTTGTTTGAGGGTTTTTAGTAAAACAAAGTCTTGCAAGATGTGACATAGGTTCAAATGACTATGACAAGAAAAAACTGTAGAAAAGATCAACCTGCCAAACATTAGTATATGCATGTAACACAAAAGCTGAAACTAGACATTTAAAAAAAGCCGTTATACATAACAGGTGGGAATAATAACTTATCATAATGGCAACACTTTCCATGTCATCTTCGAATGTGAATGGTCTCACTGATATATATAAAAAAAGAAACAGTAGTGAACTATATTAAAAATGCCGAGTGCAAATAGCTGTGATACAGAAGATGCATTTGGAAAGAACTGAGCATGTGAATTTGATAAAGAAAGGATTTCAGGATGGTTATTCAGCAGAATGTTTGGGACAAAAAAGGGGAGTACTTACATTAATTGTTAGAGAAGCTCCAGTAGCGATAGAAGAGGGGGGAACAGATAATAATGGTAGATTTGTAGTAGTAAGAAGCTACTGGCAAGGGAGGAGGATTATGCTGGCATGCATTTGTATTCCATCTAAAACTGCTACAATGGAGCTTAAGAAAATTCTGAGAGAAATAATTAGGTTTCAACAAGGAATATTACTTATAGCTGGGGACTGGAATTTGATTTGCAACAGTGATGATGTATCTGGGGGGGCCAAGAAGGGAAAATATAACAAATGATTGTTCATTTCGGATCAGCAATCATCGTCTTTTATGGAATCTGTATATTCTCACTCTACTTGCTTGAGTTTTTTACGGGTAGTCCTGCTTTCTTCTATCTTCCAAAACAACCTGTATTCAGGTACACACCCTTTTGCTGTATGTCCTTTCTTCCCACTATGGTTACAATCATTAATTAAATGAGAAAAGTCCCCACAAAAACATGATTTAAGCTAGCGGGCATATATTAATGTTCCTCCATGACCAGCCACAAAATAACACTTGGCAAGTATTTCACCGTTTTTTTTTTTTTTTTTCACATTTCAAAACAGTTTCCAACCTCAACCCTCCATTTCATAAGTTTCTTTCATCTTGTATTTCACAATATTATCAACATCTTCACACATAACCCTGCATTTATTTTTTAACATTGTCTTCTTCCAGTTAACCATTTCTAAACTGCAGAGTAAGATTTTTTTTTAACATTTAAGTTGCTACCAGAAAACAAATAATTGTTCCATAAATAAATATCCATCTTTTTGTTACACAGTTCCAAGGTTTTCATCATCAGTCCATCAGATTTAAATATCAAGTCACAAAACTTCTCTGTCCCAGTATCTATAAAAGACCAAATTTCTTGAACTTTAAAACCCCGAACAGTTAAAAGATTTTCCTATATGTAGTATCTATCTATCTATTACAATGTCACTTTTGGTCTTATACTAACAGTCGGTCTTCTCCTCTTTTTAAAAAACAGTTTTACTTACAGTTAGATGCTGCTGTCCTTTTAGGCCTACTGTCCTGTCACTGCTGCATATGTTTTAGTTACTGCATTATCTCGTGTCATAAAACCAGATACCTTCTCAATTTGTTGCTGCTTTCCTCTTTTACTTTGTCATTGCTGCATTCTCTGCTGCCACATCACCTCGTTCCTTCTCCACATTACCATCCTCAGGAATTCTGAAAAAGTTATCTGCCATCTCACCCCATGAAACAGCAGAACTCCTGCTTGATTATATGTAACAGTCCATCATCTGCAAGCCCTCCTGACAGCAGTTCTGTTATCTGCACCACTTCAACAGACTCTCTCACTTCCTTGTCCACGGAGACAGCTAAAACGATGCTCATTTGTAACATCCACCACGCAGAAATGCGAATAGCTATGCTGCAGGAGATACATTCAACATTAAGAAAGACCTGAGCATGTCACTGATAATGAAAGGATTTCAGGATGTTTACTCAGTGGAATATCTGGGACAAAGGAAACTGGGAGTACTTATACTAATTGCTAGAAGAGCTTCAGTTGTGATAGAAGGGGGGATAATAATGGTAGATTTGTAGCAATAAGGGACTACTGAGGAGAATTATGCTTGCATGTACTTGTATTCTGCCTAAAACTGATACAGTGGAGTTTAAGAAACTTCTGGGAGAAATAGTCAGCTTTCAGCAGGGAATATTACTTATAGGTGTGGACTGGAATATGATTTGCAATAGTGAGGGTGTATCCGTGGGGCCTAGAAGGGAAACTATAACAAAGATGGTTCATTTCTGATCACCAGTCATTGTCTTTTATGGAATTTGTATATTCTCACTCTATCTGCTTGAGTCTTTCCAGGTTTTTCTGTTTTCTACTATCTCTTAAAACTTACTACTTAATTAGCACTTTAAAGTGTCCAAGTAGATAGCATTTATCCTACAACTTGCAGCATGGCTCCTGACCAAAAAAAAAAAAAATCCAGGAAGAGCCAACTCACTTTCCCATTTAACAAATAAATAAATAACCCAACAGTCAGCAAACCTTGATGGGCAGTTACTTGCATGGTAAAGTATGTGGCCAGCAGTTCTGATGATTTTAAAAGGCATGTACACAGCAAAATACAACAGACAAATGCAGCTGCAGTACACAGGCAGCTGTTACTACACAGCTAAAAGCAGCAAAGATGCATGTCAAACAGTTGTGTATTGGTGGAACGTATGTGGCATATTCAGGAAATGACCACGTCTAGTATGAAAATGCATGACATACGTCAGTGTAGGTTGACACCTTTGAGTGTAGGGATTTGTTGCAAGTTCACCACCACCACTAATCACTGTTCATTTGGGCAGCTTATTGTGTGGGAAAGAGTGATTGAAGGCTTTCTGTCTCATCCTAGGAACTAGGGCATGACGTGGTGGTGTGGTATGGTTGGCCCAAATGGAAGGGAATAAAAGTACTGTTCCACAGTAATTCATAGTGGCATTAAGAATTAGATATAAGAAAAGTCCTCTCCATTATTCTGGACTGTAGACAAGGCACCTGTGTCTATAGTCACCCCCAATATGTCATCTAAGGACAGGAGACAGCAATGCAAGTTAGAAGAAGGGAAAGAGGTAAGAGTGGGAAATTAGTGAAGCACTAGGGAAAGAAGTTAAAAGGTTGGCAGATCAGTGTCGCATAAAGATATCTTTAAAAAAAATCAGCAAAGACCAGTGTAAATTTCTCAATAAGAAAGCAACACCGCTAAGAACCAACAAGGTAGGCACAACAGCATCCATCAGGACATGCCAAACCTTATTGCATGCATGCTCAACATTCATAAAGGCTTAGCTTGTAAGGTTTCCACATTGTGCTGAGCCTTTCCACTTCAGGCATTACACTGCCACTGAGGTTCACCCCTCATGAGGGCCTCGGCAAGGACAGCAGTCCCATGGGGAGTGACTACTGCTAATTAGCCATGTGATCTGCCCCAAAAATGTCTGAACTTCCAATTTGCTCAGCAGAGTAAAATTTTAGTCTAGGAAGAAAAACTGATTGCTGTAAAAACACAGAGGTCACCCATACACTCCTATGGGACTAGTCATGGGAAGGTAAGGTCAGTGAAAACATAGATGTATGTGCTAGTATGTTTGTGATTGTGTATGTGCAGGGTTGTAGGGGTATTAATAAGGCTGCTTGAATGTGTGCGCATGTGTGTGTCTGTGTGCTTATACCTGGGTGTAACTACACACTGTGGGAGTTATGTAGGGAACCAAGAGTTTGGATGTGTGTGTGTGTGTGTGTGTGTGTGTGTGTGTGTGTGTGTGTGTGTGTGTGTGTGTGTGTGTGTGGCATTATGCATGCAAATGTGGGGGGATTGTTTCCTGATTGGATGTGTGTGTGTGTATACAGGGGGGTGCCTTTGCTAATGAGATGATGCATGGCTGCTATGACGAATGCTAGTGTGGGCAAGTCTGACAGTGTTAGTGTTCGATTCAGAGCCATGGTAATGAACCAAAAACAAGGTCTTTCTCACTGAGGCCATAACTATCTCTGAATCACAGTTTCTTACCTTTGCACTAACTGACCAACTTACACTGGGCTCTAGCATGAATGGTGAGCAGTTCTTTGAATCTTAGGGATGGAGTGTGCTCATCATAGCACAACATTTCCAGGTAGAGGCAGAACTCACAGTGACTGTTCAGAAGGTGGGTGGCACTGAGCCAGTAGATTTCCAACGCTGGTATCTAAATTTAGTGATTCCTACAGAGGTATTTTGGAATGGAAAGGAAAATATCATTAATCTTCCCTTTGCTCTACAATTATGAGGGGCTTTGTAGGATGAAACTGATGTCCTAAAGACTTGACCAACAGTACATTCCTTAAAAATACTTCATACTTGGTACAACATGGTATGGGTTCCTGGGTAAATATGAGACTAACTGCCCTTATGGACCATTTTAACCCTAGCCAATTTCCCTTTCAAATGTGAGAATCAAACCTTGTACTTTGTGTTTGTGAAGTAAACAAACTAACCATTATACCGATAACCAACCCGTTGGTGTTTGTGTCTTATATCAGCAACATGCTGTAATTTGCAGTGACATAAATGGTTCCTTGGTTCTGCCCTGGGAGTTGTTTACTTTTATTCTAGAACTGACATCATCATTAACTGATGTCATCATTAACTGACATCATCATTAACTGACGTCATCATTATCAGAATTAGGAAGTGGAGAGCCTGCCAACCCATATAAGCTAAACAGTGCTGTTGATTTAGGCTATTATGCATACACTACTATTACTCTTTTATGAAAACATATGCCAAAACACATTTGTTTTCAGACATCAAATGAATACATGGGTGGCAGAGTGATGTCACTACTGCTGTTTCACAAAACTTGGCTTTCTGGTTTGTTTTCCAGTTGAGATGCCTTCTGTGTGTTGTTTGCATGTCCTCCCTGTGTTGTGTGGGTTTTTCCCGTGTGCTTCAGATTCTTTCCACGTCCCAAAGATATGCAGATGTAGGTGAGTTTTATTTACTTATACATTGCTGACTGGGTTAGTCCCATTAGGCTGGCTGTTGACCTCTTTTCAGGGGAGACCAGTGATGGTATTTATATGTTCTAGGAGAAATTTGGCCAGGACATGGGGGAACATCCACTACTCTTTGCAGCTGCTAGATTGTGCTGGAGAGTTTATAGGTGGAAACTGAGAATTTGGAGAAAAAAAAATTGTTCAGTATAGTTTCAGAATGTAAGCAAAGATTCCTGAAGCTGTAATGCTGAAAACTTAAGCACTGTGGCATCATGCTGTGTTCTATGCTCATTGAGATAAATGTTTCTGTTGTGTGATTTGCGATTGTTTACACTTCTTTGTGGTATCCAAATGTTATGTTCACGTGTGTGTGTGTGTGTGTGTGTGTGTGTGTGTGTGTGTGTGTTGTAAATGGAAGCCTGTTTTGCACTGAGCAGCCAGGCACACTTCCTGTTCTCTGAACATATAGCATTCCCCACACTTCCTGTTCTCTGAACATATAGCATTCCCACACTTCCTGTTCTCTGAACATATAGCTTTCCCTTCTTCCTTATTGTATCGGTTCCCTTGCACATTTCTGTTTGTCGATCTCTGACTGTGTATCTCCTCTGCATTTATAACTGGAAATTGCCCCATTGGCTGTATGACTGTATTCCAGTTTAATAAACCACACCATGACTTGTATTCATCCATCCAGTTTCTGTGTTCAAGGCATTAGGTAAGAGGCACACTGCATCCTGACTGTTCTTAACATGAAGATACCCTTCATAAATGTCATTCTCCATTGTGTCATTACAGCAGTTTAATCTGAACCTGCATTACTGTATCATTTCACAGATTTGACTGCTTTTGGTTATAATAACCTATGGAGACCATGGGTCTCAAATGGGTCAACTGAGAATTCCTATCAGTCATATAAAGTAACTCTAGCAGAAAATGAACCTAGGATCATATGGTTCATTAGATATAACTTCTCAGTTTTTCTGCAGTACTAACTTGATTTATACAACTGTAGTCTGCACGACAATATACAAAAACATTCCTTAATTATGGTAATATACAAGAATCATCTTAATGTGATATTAAAACTGCAGAAACAACTCAGATTCTACAACATTGAGATTTTTTTTTTATTCTGAAGTGGAAACAAGTAATTTTCTTTGTTTAACAGTATGGTTAGTGCAACGAAATCTTATGATTTATTAATAAATGTCTTGACATGCCTCGTAGGTGTAATCTACCTGGTTTACTTCAGAAGAGTGACAAACCAAAAGACGACTCCCAAAATACTGGAAACTCAAAATACTGAATGATGGAATTTGCCCCTTCTCCACTGCTGTGTGATCTTGGAGTTGGTATATATAATTAGCAGGGGATGTGGAGGGCGCAGCCCCCCCCCCCCCCACATGAAGAGTGCAGGGGGAGGCTTGCCTGCTGCATTACACATGTTTTCAGTATTTTGAGTTTACAATATTTTGGGAGTCAGTCTTTTGGTCTTTCAGTATTTTGGGAGTCAGTCTTTTGGTCTGTCAGTCTTCTGAAGTAGACCCAATCTACCACATTGAATGATCAAAACACTGATTCTAATTAGTTTTTTTTTTCTTCTCATCTTGTTTTTTACAGTCTTCTAATGCATCTAAGCTTAAGTGTTCTAATGCACCTGAGCTTGTTTTTAAGTGTTCTAATGCACATAAGCTTGTTTATTTAAGATGTTTTAATGCATATGAGCTTGTTTGTTAAGAGTTCTAATGTACCTGAGCTTGTTTTTTAAGTGTTCTATGTGCACCTGACACCTGTAAACCCAAAATGATTTCACTATGCAGATACAACAAGCAAAGCATACTAGTTTGTATACATCAAGAAACATAAAAAGCGGTATGCTAAATTGTCATATACTAAGATTCATTTTTAAAAGAGCCAAAAAAAGAGAACAATTTTAGATCCTTAATCAGCCTTTGACATGGAGCAGTCTCACTGCCCATTTACGACATGGGGTTATGATTCTTTATTCTAATTTAGAAATATTTCTTAATTGCTTTAAATTTTTTGTCATGATTTTAGTCAAGTGAACAGATACAATGTGCACTTTGTGTATCGGGACTGGGTGGTTGCCCTCTGTACACCAGTGTCTAAGCTCTGTGATTGGTTTCTCCTTGTATGACATTCCATGAGTGTCATCAGCAGGTTCTGACATCTGCTTAAAAGTTGGAATTATAGATCTGTTTAGGCCTTTTGTAGCCCCACTTGCAGTACAGGAGAAGTAAAAGAAAATCCTTCTTTATAACATGATCTTACAAATAGGGATAAAAAGACCTACATTTTCTCATTTACTGGGATAACATCATGTGAGTGGCACTTTTTGTCCTATACACTAGCTGCTACAAAGTTAGCCAAATTTGTACTTATCTGCATATGTTTGCTTCATTAAAGGGTAGCTTTTCACCAGATTTGTGTAAGATTGTTTGGTGCTGCATCCAGTCAAGTGAGAACGTGCTAACTTCTGATGCACAAATATCATATTTAGTTTTAACAGGAGGGAGGAATAGCTGCTTTGAAAGCTCTGATTCAAGTTACGTGTGTAATTTTTAACCTTCATCACCCAGAATACTTGTGCTGGATAGGCAGTGAGACACAGCTGTAATTGGGAGGAGGTCACTTGTTTAGAGTATGTCAACTGGCTACTTCATCAAATCTGTACACTCAGAACTGGGATTTGTGGAATTTACAAAAGCCAAGTCTGCAAATCTCTGTTTTGAGAAGTAATTCTGAAATAAAAGTGTAATGACTGTATAAAGTTTCTTGTTCCATTTCTCCTAAGCCCCCCAACTACATATAATTTATTTTAAGGTATAACAAACTTGGAGTTGTTATATATAGCTGGGAGATGTGCAACTGAATCACAGACACATAAGGAGCAGGGGTTCAAGAAGCTTTGCCAAATACCCACATTGATATGTGTACAGTTTTTAAATTTAACAAGATCAGTAACTTAATCACAGTTTTAGAGTAGCTCTAAATGAACTAATAATTAATAGTTTAGTGTTTCGGTAGTCTTATTCCAACCAGCATAACTAATACTGTCTTATCTTTGTTTTTCAGGCCTAACTTTTGCTATTTCCCATTTACTTTGGGACCAAGAACTTGTCTTGGCCAAGTCTTCTCTCAGGTATGGTTAAAAAATACACTAATTTCTGGGCAAAATGAATGATATTAGGTCATGATTCGGCTATTCATTTTACTAACCCAGATCCTATAATTAAGTTGATGTTTGTTAGTATCATTGTACTTACTGTTTTAGAGATTAATACCATCAAGTACAGCAAATATTTAAGGCTAATTTCCTCTCTCTGAAATACTTAATACATACATATATATCTCTCTGAAATACTTAATACATACATATATATATATATATATATATATATATATATATATGTGTGTGTGTGTGTGTGTGTGTGTGTGTGTATATGTAAGTATGTATTTATATATGTATTTATTTATTTATCATTTGTTAACCAGGAAAATCTGACTTGAAACAACTTGGAACAAAGTCAATTGTCAGCAGAGGCCCGGGGAGAATCACTCTAGATGCATGTCTTTGTAACGTGGGAGGAAACCACAGCAGCCGGAGGAAACCAGAGCACCAGGAGGAAACCCACAAACGCAGGGAGGACATGCAGACTCCAGACAGAAGGCACCCCAGCCGAGAATCGAACCAGAGAACCTCTTGCTGTGAGGTGACAATGCTACCGCTGCACCACTGCACCATATTTTTATTATTAAACCAAGTTAATTTATAACAAGCAATCACAACATATAATACATTTCCCATACAGACAATTGTACATCTGTTTTCATTTATTATACATTTGTGTTACTTCTTCAGTTATGTTTTGAAATCAACTTCACCTTACCAATATTTTGTTTCTCCTCCTCTTTCAAACTTCTAAAAGAACTTCTGTTCTTTTCTCAAATCTCTGGAAATTTCTCATATGCCAACAAGGGAACATCTTCTATGCAGACCAGAAAAGGTGAATTATCTAGTTGTGTTAATATGCTTCTTCGATGCCCACTTAATCTTTATGCTTTTTTCACCTGTCTCCCTCTTTCAGTCCTTTCATTCCTTTTGATTCCTCCATTACATTGGCCGCTTCCGCCATGTCAGCCTCTCTGCTGATTTTCATTTACATGTAATGGCGTTTTTACTCATTGACATAATCAAGGTAAATACTGGCTGTATTGTGCAAGTCTTGTCCTAAGTCCCATCCCAACAGAAATAGTTTCTTTGTTAACTGGGCATTTCCATTGTCTAGTCACACTTTTTCCAATTGATTCGCTGTCTTGAAGTCCCCTAAGGTTTTACAGCTCCAAATACATGCTTCCAAGTGCCCCTTTCTGCTTCCTTACATCTCCAACATCTTCAACATTCCCCTCTCATACTAGGATACACTGCCGCTGATTTGTTGGGTGTATAAAAGTGCAGTTTATTATCAGAATTAGGAAACACAGTTCAGCGAGTAATTACTTACTCAAAAAAATGTGAAAAATAAAAACTTTATTTAATTACAATGATGAAAGCTATAATGTCAATAATTCACACGTCAATATTATTGAAATTACCCAGGTTGCCTTCACTTCCAGTGATTTTCTACTAACGTTTTGCAGCCCCCATGTGGGGGGCTGCACACCCCCTGCACATTATATATACAAACTCAGAGATCGCACTACAGTGAGGAAAAAGGGCAAATTTCCCAATCCTTATGTAGTGCGATCTCAAATCAGAACGTCAACCTCATATGAGCGAATGCTCACTAGCATTCGCTAAGGTGGACTCGAACATTTACAGATTGTCGTTATGGCAACTTAAAACTATACTTTTAAACATCCAAGTTTTGCGTAAATGCCATTCCTGATTTTGATAGTAAATCTAAAAGTACTTGTGTAAAGATTGCCATGTGAATATACTAAATTTATGGGCCTTTGTTGCTGTTATAGGGGCCTTGCATATTTCTCTCCGCAGTTTCTCTGTTATATCTAATCGCTCCCCCCCAGTAAAGTTTCAGCCTGTCCTTCTGTCATTTGTTATTGCTAGTTCAGAGCCTATACCCCCTAGTTATCAGTTTCACCCTTGTGACCATGATAGTTCTTGCCAGTGTCATTATTTTCTTTAATCTTCCCCTCTTGTTGTCTTGGATTACCCAGTTTATTGTTTACCTTCCATAGCCATTCCCATGTACAGCAAGCTCAGACCCTTTGCCAAACTGAAATTCCTCATCACTTGTTCCCATGGGATTATCATTTTTTCATCTAAAATCTGCTCCCAGAACCTTGGCTCCCTGTTTTCCTGTTTCCTGTTTCCATCTCTCAGATACTGTTTCCCCTCTTGTTGTTCCTCTCACACTCTGGCGGAGCCCTGTTGGGGTTATGGACTCCTCCCTCCTCCTCCTCCTCCCTCAATATCTCAGTTAGACTGTTTGGCACATAATAATCCACTACAATTCTCCTCTCCTGCTGCACCAAGTACACCCAAAAACTTATTGTTTCTCTCTCTCTACCCCTACCCCTGTTTCCTTGAGTAATATTTCTTTCCATTTTAGTTTATAGCCCCTACGCTGTTAACAGACATTATCGAGCCAATCAGGTGAGACTATGTTTTTAAGTTAGGCACTCCCAGCCCCTCTTGTTTAGTTGGGAGAATTGAAATGTCCCACCTCACTCTTGTTTTTCACCCCCCCCAAAAAAAATGTTGAAATCTTTCTGTTAATTCTGTTACAGATTGCTGCTTGTTGTTTCTGAAAGTAAGCTTGCCCTGTTTACAGAATCAGTGTGGTACTAGAAACATTTTCATTACCTGTAACTTATTGTCTCTCTTCATGCTCATCATTTCTCATTGTCTTATATATATATATATATATATATATATATATATATATATATATATATATATAGTAATTCTTTGCTCTGTCTTCACCTGCATGTCCCTAGTCACCTGCACCACTTCCTGCACAACCATTATGCCCAAATACCTCATTAGCTAATGCCCTCAATGATGTGGGTAATTCTGTACTAAGTCAAAAGTAGGCATATAATTAACTGTTATTGCCTTTGATTTGTTCTCATATATTGTATAACTAGAGGGCTTGCCAAACTCCCTAAGCATCCTAAATACTTTTGAGATGTCCTCCTCCACAGCATTTGTCACAGATAATATAATATCTATGAACTGCACCAACCTTTCATGCTCCCCATGTCTGTCATATTCCACCACATTTGACTTTCCAATCTGGGCAACCAACAGCTCTAAATATATAACAAAGTGATGTGGCAACAGCAGGTATCCCTGCCTTGTTGTTGTAGTTAACCCAAAATCTCAGGATAACACCCCTGCTCCTGATCATGTAACCTCATTATTAACTTTGCCCTCCCTGTTGGCACATCAAACCTGAGCTTTATTTATAAACAAAACTCCACCTAATCTTTCAAATGTTCTTCCTGCAGCTAATCCAACCATAAGGACATTGGTCTTAAAGAGTTTTCTGAACATTGCTGGATTATCAATTTCCTATCAATGTTGTCAAATGGTTGCCTCCTTATATGAAGCTGTACTGATCTCCATTTATAAATCTACCCAGTTTTGAGGCCAACCTCATCACTACAACTGTTGTAAATATACTGTAGTCATTATTAGGAATGAGATTGTCTTGTGTGACCCTGATCCAGCAGATTCTTGCCCTCCTTTAGTATAACCACCACAATCACCTTCTTCCATGACTATGAAATTACCTTCTCCCCTGATACGATTATTAAACAGTTCTGTCCATCTTTCTATCAACCTCTGATGGCAAAGTCCCCACTTATCTTCTTGACTTCCAACTGCCTCTGGTATTTTACCAGCAGACTGATGTCCTGTTGCACTTATCCCTTCCTTTGTAAAATCTTTCCCCAAATGTCTTCCCTCCTCATCAGTCAGCTTCTCAAGTTCTATTTGTTGAAAGTAGCTCGCTATATCTTTGTCTAACTCGTCCCCTCTATCTCTTCCTATTATAAATTAGCATAATGTGTTACAAATAGCTCTATAATCCTTACAGGATCTGTTTCTATCCTGCCTGTCTCCTGATCCTGAAGCTTTGGAACTGACCTCACCACTTTTCATAATCTTAGCCTTTGGGCTAACAGTTAATAGCCTTCTAACCCCAATACACCGCCCCCTCGTAGCTTCCAAATCAAAGGACTGGACAGTATGGATATGACATTTCCTAACTTCTCTGTAGCCAGCTTGGTGGATGTGGGCATCTAGTGACAATGGTGCAATTTTCTCATGTTTACTGACAAGCAGTTAATACTGAAAGAAGCAGACATACTATGTGAGAGGTGTACTTGCACAATGACACTGGAGGCTAAACTCTCTCATACAAGAGTGCATTAAGTTGTTGAAACCTCATGGACAGCATTCACCTCACACAGTACATAACACACACACACACACACATTAATGTTTGCTGAGACACTTAAAAGTAATCTTCCTAAAGAACAAAGATCACCTTAATCACCTGTTGTCAAAGCTATGCCTCAGCAAGCCCAAATGCGCTCAGAAAAAACAGCAACTAAGACCACACATACTGTCACTCTCAATGTAGCCCCAAACACTAAGCCCCTAAGGCAAGCAAACACACTTCCCAGGACTTTCATAATGGGGGCTCCATTGTAAAATATACCGATGCCCCTCTAACCAGGCTGATCTGAACCCAAAATCCACCAAGAATCTTGCACGCACTCACATTGTTATGCCACAGTTACTAGTATGATTCCATCATAGTCCATGTAGGTGTAAATGACCTGAGGTATACCTCCCTAGACTATATGAAGAGAGACATTATGGAGCTTTCAGACTATGTGACTTAGACTGGTGTAAGCCTAGCACTGAGCGGCATATTGCCTTCACTGAGGATAATGCCGCAATATAAGCAGAAAGACTGATTTCAACAACATGCTGTCTTTCTGGTGTCATTCTATGGGGATCCAATATTTGTCAGCTTAGGAAGACATGGTTAACAGACCACATGGCTTTGCCATGGATGATCTGCACCTCCCCCTCTAGGCTTTTGAATACTGGCTAAAACTTTATCCACCCCCATAGTGCCTTTTTAGGCAAAGCCAAATTTAACACACCTACTGACGCAGCAAAATCAACTCATCTAAACCTCAAGGTGTCACTGCTCAATGCCAGGAGCCCATACAAAAAACTACACTCTCTTCAGGCCCTCCTCATGCATGAGAATATAGACATCTGTGCAGTTCGCTTCCCATTCTCTGGAACAGGCTCCCCATCCATGTGAAGCAGAGTTCCTTCCTATCCACAACTTGGACCAATGCATGGGTAATCGGAAATTCACCCCTGTTCTGGCTCCCATGTCTCTGATGGACAGAGGCAGTTAGTAAGTGACAAGCTATATAAATTAAATGTGTGAGTCACATATGGGTTGCACGGCAAGGCTTATAATTTTCCCTTTTAGAGGTAGTTTTATTGCATCCAATCTCTATCCCGTGTTGCCTGCCATCCAAAGTTGTTGCCCACCTCCCGTTCTATCATTTCCACCACCCATTCTCCATGGTCTGTCTTCTTTAACTAGTTTGCAGGGAAGTGCCAGTGTCTTTCTAGTCTAAGATTTGCATTCCTGTATATTTGCAGCACTATTGCCCAGAGATCATATTTTGCTAGTGGTTGCATGTCTAGCCTAGCAACCACCTGAAAGTGATCAGCCGAGATATAAAATCTATCCAACCTGTCCCTGCGACTGTTCTTCCAATCACAGTGTGTATAATCATTCTGGATATTTTCTAATCTTGCCATTTCTAATAACACAAATATTTTGACATAGCTTTCTTACATACCTTGCTTCCCTGCTAATTTATTCCTCCGTATTCCTCTGACACATCTTCCTTTTCAAGAGTCAATTCCCAGTCTTCACCTATTCCTAAGATCCCTTGATGAAATGCAATAATCTCTGTCATTATTCTGTTCACTTCCCTTATGCTAAACATTAGGGGAATGTACACACATACCATTGTAATTATTTTTCCCTGCCAATAGTTCCTTAGCATCAGATATCAACCCTGCCTGTCTGCCCTCTATTTACACATACAAATAAATCTCTCTTTTCACCAGGATAACCACTTCTGTCTTACTTTACCCCATCTTACTCCCCTTAATTACTTTTTTATATTCTGTAGCACTTAGATGCATTTCCTGTAACATTACCACTTGCACACAACTCCATTTAGAGAGGCCAACACCTTCCATAGCTTTTGTTCATTGACTAGGCCATTTACGTTCCAAATCCGGATGTTCAGTTTTGGCATTTCTAGAATTGTAATCATCTCCTTTTTGTCCTAGCAATCTTCTCCATTTCCTAGGCCAAGATGCTGTCTTTACTGCAGCTCTCACTACTTGAACCCTCTGATTTATCCTTAATTCTAACTTTCTGCCCTATTTAGTCTCCCATTTCTTCCAAACCAAATATCTTGTAACATTCCCCCAGTCTCATTACAGGCTAGAAAAGTCTCCAAATGTTCTGTAGTCACAAACTACTAATGCCTCTGGGCATCTAATACAGCCTGTTCATAATTCAATTAACAATTACAAAACAATGCTGTTGAAAGAATTCATTTTAAAGCTTAGGCGACATAGCTGCACAGATGTTTAACCACTAACTAGTGCTGGTAAAGAGATAGTATTGCCCATATTCTAGTGATATTGTCATAAATTTTATATTTTTCTAAATATCATGAAAAGCAAGTAACACACAGAGGACTATATACCCTCATATGAAAGCTCACAGATGGACAAACAAAATGCATCAGTTATACACACTGTTCACATTTCCTCAGCTCCTCTCTGCTTTCTACTCATATCTCCCATACATCCTCTTGCTTATTTCTCATATCCTTAAATGTAAGATTGTAATTTGACATTTTAAACCTCACTATATATGGCAATTTGACATATTTAAATATGTAATGACTCTATATTTAAGTTGCCTTTCAGTTACTGTATGTCCATGATGTAACTGCTTTACATTTTCCTCTCTTGTTTAAAACTGCCTATTTTATAACTGGAGCTTTTCTCCCATGGCCTCTGTTGGAAAGGGGCTACCAAAGCCCATTTGGACTACCTTGTTCAACAAAAGCCATAAATAAGTAAATTAATTAAGTAACTGTTCATCTCCAGAAGAGTAAAGCATCTGTCTGTCTGGAATAAATTACAACTAGAAAAATAGCCATATAGCTAAGGGGTGGAGGAAAACATATTTAACTAAACATCAGACATCTGTAATATGTAAACCCATGTTACATGCAGGAATTATTTGACTGGGTGGGAGGCATGCATAAATGCTAAGGTACAGATCTGACCCCTGACTTTACATGCATATATGACATCCTACAGTTAGTTATGCCCATAGCAGATGTGTACATGTAAGACATAATGGCTAAAATGTGGATTCCATCGTAAGATGCAACTATACATATAAGCAGTTAAAAGGTATAACATGTACAGTGTAGCAGCAGCAGCTGCTACAATAAGCATATATGACTTGATTTAGTATCACAAGAACATGATAAGAATGTAGAAGCAAATTAGTTGCAAGAGGAACCAGAAAGGCATCTGGTGATAGATCTTCTTGGTAAGGCTTGGTTTGACACCTCACTGGAGAAAGTAGCCCTCTCCAAGGAATTATCTCCTACTCAGGTTCAAGCAATCCAGGCAGTACTACAGGAATTTGTGGATAAATTTAGTGGTAACCAAGGGTGTACCCATCTTATGAAGCTGCATTTAGACACATGACCCTGGTAACCCATGAAGAAAGTGCATTGCAGGGTACCTGAAAGAGGCAAACTCTGACAGAGGAATTGCAGGATGTGTTGGAACTTGGGGTAATTCAGGAGTCCAGCAGTCCTGGGGCCTCACCAGTGATATTACTTGTGATGATAAGAGGTACTGCCTGCCATGCCAGGAGAAGTAGGGTAGTGGATCTGTAACTTAGGCCAGCACAGCTAGCTGGCATTTTATAAATAATTATATATAATTTGTATATCAAACTGATTTGTACAGATAGTCATGCTGAAAACTATTTGTGAGGTTTGCTTATGTTAAAATGTATCAACAGTGTGCCCTGCTGGAAAGAAAAGAAATGTACATGCATTATTGTAACTGAATTAAATGTATATGTTTTAACAGAGGACTGGAAGTGAAGAGGTTAATCTCAAACTTTAAAATATATCTGAAATTAAATTACTTTATGGGTTAACTCATTACATCCAACTGATGTCCCCAGGTGCATCTGCAGTTATCTCCTACTGCACCTCTAGGCATCAAATATTGCTTGTTCATATTTGCATTAATAATTCCAAAACCATGCTACATACAAGGTATCAGAATATCTTATCTTGAAGCATACATGATGGCAAACACAATTGTATTGATATTTGACCTATTCAGTGAGTATTTGTTAGAATTCTAAGGTGATAACTTCATTTTTAAAGGCTCAAACCACACCCACTTGGAGTTTAAGGTACACACTCAAAAGAGATGTACTGGGGGGAATGAGTTAAGCCATAAAGATGTTATCCCACAGTTTTGAATGGAGCCAGAAATGCAATGTCTGTGCTAGAGAATAGGTTGTAGCTCCTGTAGGAAGAGTGGAATGATTTTATGGTTTTATGACTTCCAGCAGCTGCACCACATCTGAACAAAGCTCTATCTGTGTGTATAGTAACACAAAGGTGCTAAAACTCTAGCAGCTTCTAGTGTTGGTGAGTGCGGGAAGCAGAGTCAGATGACCAGATATGATGTCATTGTGTAATCAACTCAGAAATAATATTTAGATATTAGTAGGAGATTGCTCTCAGCAGTCTGCATTCTGTCTTGGATCTGACAACAAGGAGAGCATTCTGTCTTGGATATGACAACAAGGACCACTAACTCTCATTATCTTGCTTGCTCAGTTCAGAAAGTAGGGACAGTAATTATTTTAGTCAATCAGGAATAGATAGGCTAGTTATAAATACTGGTTTTCTATAACTGTGTGAAACTTTCCATCGGTGTTATTTTTGATATCTCCTGTGATTGAAACTTTGGTGTTTACTGTAAGTAGATATTTAGTATTTTCTTGTTCTTTTATTTATTATTAAATATATTAAAATGTTCATGTGGCTGGTCCTTTTTAGAAAATATTTAAGCTTTGAGAGTATTTGCATATATTTATTTGGTGATAACTGTGGACATTCCTGAGGGTCTTGCTGTTTGGTCAGCATTACCATTTGTATTAATATTAATTTCACTCAGTATAATTGGGTACCCTTGTAAGACCCTTAAAGTAGCTGGAAGAGGTTCTGGTGGCAGTGATAAATAGCTTATAGTCTGGGCAGAAGGGGGCACAGCAGGTGTATCTGTGCCAGCCTTTCCCGAGTGTGTGTGTGTGTGTGTGTGTGTGTGTGTGTGTGTGTGTGTGTGTGTGTGTGTGTGTGTGTGCGCGCGCGCAAATCAAATCTCAGAGTGTGTGTGTCAGCTGCTTGGAGCAGGGACACAAAGCACTGGTTTCACAGAGAGGGTGTATAAGGACTTAGCCTGGAACCCCAGCTAAGGACTCAACTGTAAGCTGTGCCTGCGGGAAGTCTTATTGGGGGTCTGGACAAATATAGAGAGGAACCCAACCCCCCCCCCCCACAGACTGAGCATTTTTCCTTGGGTGCTCTTAAGGGAAATTGTGCTTGATGCAGAGAAGTCTGCATCTGGAAATACTGAGTGTATCCATTTGTATTCCAAGTGAACGTCCCTCTCCAGTGTCAGTGGTGAGGATTCAGGCTCCTTGATTACTGGCCCAGAGTGAGGACGTCACAGTGGTTCCAAAGAAAGATTGCAGTACTAGATTCTGGGTGAACAACAGAAAACTGAAAAGTCATGCATAGTCATGTGCTTGTCCTTTAACCAGGACAAATTAAACCTTAGAGCAGCTGGGTGGGGATAAGTGTCTAGCCTCTACTGAATTGACTAAGGCTTGCTGGCATGAATCTTAACAAGTGCACAAAGGAAAAGTCATTTTAAGCCTAATTGTCTATGCTTAAAATGGCCCACAAGTGCATTTAGCCTAGTACTAACCTATTTGTTTAATTTGTTAACCAGGTAAGCCCACCTGACAAACTTGGGAGCACTATTTGGTTAAGTAACTTAAGGCTACTGGAGGTAGGCAAATGGGGGTGGAAGGAATCAAACTTTGAACCCTTGACTAGAAGCAGCAACTGACTGACAGCTCAGATCCTTAATACTATTCATTAACTGCTAGAAAATTTGTGATTCCATTAGGGTTATACAAGTTTACTAAAATGCCCTTTGAAATGAAGCACGCCCCAGTAAGAATCCAGAGGCTGGTAAATCACAGCCTAGAAGAAGCAAGACATTATGATCTTACTCACCTAAATGATATTGCCATCTATAGTCAGTCATGGGCAGAATATATTCAACATATCAAGGAGGTGCTGGGCAGACTGCAAAGTGAAGTGTTGACTATTAAGGCCAACACGTGTCAGGTGGGTATGACAGAGATATCTTATCTGGGTCATACAATGGGCAATATCAAGATTAAGCCCGAGCCAGCCAAGGTAGAAACAGTTTAGACAAGGCCTGCAACTGCTACCAAAAAATAGAAGAGGGCAGTCTTATAGACAGCAGTGTACTAGCTTGTTCTCCACTGTAGTAGGTTAGTAGTTCCCCTTTTCTGCTCTTACTAGAAAGAATAGGCCAGATAAGCCTGTCTGGACTCCAGCCCAAGAGCAAACATTTAAAACACTTAAAGAAGCTTTGAGTGGCCCCCCAGTATTAGTCAGTCCTGACCAGAGTCAGGAATTCATTGTTCAGGTAGATGGTTCAAACCATGGGATGGGGGCTGTACTTACTCATGTTTCCTCTGAGAGAGAGAGAGAAGAGCATATCATTGTGTACTTGAGCCATGGACTTCAACCCAGAGCAGTACCCTATACAGCCACAGACAAGGAGTGCATGGGTGTAGTATGGGCTTTGCAAAAGCTACAACCTTACTTGTGTGGCAGAATGTTTATCATGTTTCCAGAGTACAACCCTTTAATGTGGTTATATAGGACAAGTGGGCAAAATGGAAAGCTTCTTAGATGGAGTTTAGCCTTGCAGTCCCACAACATGACTATCCTGCACAGGTGTGGTACAGTACTGCTAGTGTCATTGAAGATGGTTTGTCCTGTCTAGAAAGGGAATGGGACGGTGTACCAAGAATGCACTTATCTCAAGCTCTCTTTCTTAATGGATGTTTCCCGAAGACTTCCTTGAGTTTTTTTATGGTGTTAGAATCTTGATGTCAGGGTAGAGATTACAGATTTAAAAGGTGATATATTTTTCTTTCTTATTTCAGACATTGAAAAAGTGTTTGAAATCTGTATTTAAGCACTGTAAAAGATGCATTAGGAAATGACTGTGAAATTAAGTTGTAGTCGACTAGTTTATTTAACTATTATTATCATTTTCCTTTTAGTATTCTGTTTGTGCAACTGATTGTTTTCTATTCATTGTGCAAATGTTTATACCTCTGAATATTTAGTTCGTATTATCATGATCTTATTCTTCATTGTCTAAGTTTTTATTTCTTCATGTTTATTTATTAAAGTCCTCTAGCTGGTACTTATATTTTATTTATTTTATTTAACATTTGTTACCGGGAGAGTCCGACTGGGACAAAGCCCATTTTCAGCGGAGACCTGGGGAGAAAAGCTCCTTAGGTATTTACAAAAGAAGACTACAGACATATAAGAAAATTACAAACATAGAATAAAACAATTGCATTGGATCACATTGAATAAAATATGACAGAATATATGTACAATATTTGATGAAGAAGAGTAATAAACAAAAGATGAACCTTTCTTCATTATTACATACAATTACAATCAATAATTAATTGAGCTGTGCAGCAGACATATTCTATAAAGTGACTGAAGGTGGAAGGAAGGATAGAGTTAGGAAGATTCTGGAGACAGGTAGAGTTGATCAGTAGAGAAGGTGTTAATTAGTAAAGCCAGTTAAGCAGGGCCAATGGGTGTGAGGAGAGGAGCAGACAAATCAAGGGAAAGACAGATAATGCTAGAGTGAGAGAAGTTAAGTTATGAGAATGGAAGTAGATAAGAGAAGTTTTGAGAGTTAGTTTGAACTAGTAGGAGAAAGAAATTATAGGGAAGGGGGGAGCAGAAAAAGATAAAGTGTAGTGATACTTGAGAGGAAAAGAGGGTTAAAATGTACAGGTATGTGCTTAGTAAGTTAAGAGAAATCGCAAGGTTATATAGTTGCAAAGGGGGGTATGGGTAAGGGGGAAAGGGAGCGAGTCAAAAAGTTTAGTTACATGTGATGGACATAGTATGGTAGAAAAGTAGCTACTGGTAAAGGTAGAAAGAATTAGTCAGGACTTGCGCAGGGCAAAGCCATTTATTACTCAGGAAGCTCCTAAGCAAGTTTTTAAATTGAGTTGGGTTGGCAGTAGTTATAATAGCATGTGGAATAGTGTTCCATATTTTAGAGACATAGAGTAAAGAGAGTCGCCAGTGACATTGTTGGATTTGGATACACGTAGTAGGGATTTATTTGAGGATCGGAGGACTCAACTGTTTTTGTAGGAAAGGAGCAATTTCTGAAGAGCAGGATTTTTTTCTGGTTGGTGAACCAATCTGTGGGTGGTAAGAAGTTGAGTGTAGGTTAGGTGATGGGGTAATTCTAACCAGTTCAGTTGTTGTAAGGTAGATCAGTGGTGGGACCTGTGAGGGAAGTTAATAGCAAATTTAACAATTTTATTGTAGCAGGTTTCCAGTTTGGTCAGGTCGGTTTTCTTTAGGCTGGTGAAGATAGGGGAGGAATATAGAAGGGTGGAGAGTAGCTGAGTTCTGGCAGTTACCAGTCTTCTGGTGATAGTGAGGAAGGGCTTCAGTCTGTATATGGCACCTAGTTTAATGTGTGTCTGTTTGATAGACTGGAATAGGTGTATATCGAATTTCAAATTATTGTCTATTAGCACACCTAGCAATTTTGTTTGGCCTATAATCGAAAATTATAGTATTGGAAGAATATAGTTGGAATGGGGTCATGGGGTCATGTAATTTACTGGAGCGAAAGAGCATGAGTTTAGTTTTGGATGGATTCAGGATTAGTTCCAAGTCTGATAACCAGGCTTCAACAGCTAGGAAGGCCTGTTGCATCCTCGCTTTGAGTTCTTTTAGGGTAGGTGCTGCACAGATGACAGTGGAGTCATCAGCAAATTGGACAATGGAGGCTAGAGAAGTAACTGAAGCCTGTTGGTAAAGATACTAAAAAGTAGAGGACCTAGAATTGGTCCTTGGGCGACCCCCATGGTAACGGGTAAAAGGGAAGAGAAATCATGTTGCTATTTGACAGCTTGTTGTTGGTTAGTTAAGTAACTATGGAACCATCTGAGTAATGAGTGGCTAAGTTTTCGGGTAGAAAGTTCATTAAGTAGTTTCTGATGAGAAACAGTATCAAATGCTTTGGATAGGTCCAAGAAGATGGAGGATACCAGATTCCCATAATTTCTATGTTGGTTGATGATAGTATTGGTAAAGCTGAACAGGGGAGTTGAGGTACTATGATTTAGGCGGAAACCATGCTGTGTGCTAGAAAGGAGGTTATTAGATAAAAGGTAGTTGGAGAGCCGCATATGAATGCATTTTTCTAAGACTTTGGATAGGGGAGATAAGATAGCTATGGGTCCTGAATTGGAGAACTCAACAGAGCTGCCATCTTTGTGCAGAGGGATTATGTAAGATATTTTCTAGATTAGAGGAACATGCTGAGATGTAGATCAGTTGATGAGAATAGAGACTGGATACGAAATGGCATCTGCTGCTATATTTAAGAATTCTGATGGCAGGTTATCAGCTGCAAGGGTTGTAGGCTTTAGCTTAGAGAGTATTTTTATGGTGCATGTCTGGACTGGTTTAAAAGGGAAGGAGTCAGTTCATCATTTGGTATGGATGGGATAGTTGGAGGTGCATTGCAGTGGGTCTTAGTAAGTGAGCATACAGTATTTGTAAAGAAAAGATTAAGTTGTACAGGTATGCTGTCATTGTTAAAGGATGATGGTGTAGGAGTGGAAGATTGCCCTGGATGAAGGAGGTTATTTATGACGGACCAGAATTTTTTAAGATTGTTGTCTTTCTTTTGCTGTATAGCATTATACTATGATTTTTTTGTCTAGTCGGACCTGGGTTTTGGCTTTATTTTGAAGTTATCTATAGAGTTCTAGGTTTACTTGATTTTTTGTTGGAGTGCCACAGTGTTCAGGCTTTATCTCTTATTTCAGCAAATATTTAGTATCCTTTGTTAGCCGAGGGGTGAAATTGGATTTCACTCTAGCAATTCTACATGGGGCTAGTTTGTTTAGTTTTCCAAGGAAGGTAGTTTTGAAATAATCCACAGCTGTATCTAGGGGTAATTTTTTGACTGGGTTCCAGTCACAGTTTTGTAAGATGGAGTTAATGGTTTGAGCACTAAAGTTTTTTTTTTTTGTTTCAAATTTGCCAGTAGGTAGTATTTCTGTGGAGATAAAGATGGTGTCTAAGTATGTTGGGAGATGATCACTAATGCTATCAGGGAGACAGCTTGATCGGTAGGCTTGAGTGGGTTTGTTAGTTACAATCCAATTTAGAATAGAGTGCCTTTTGGTAGCCTTCTTTATTCTGGTTGTGGATTGTATGACATAGGTGAATCCATGTAGGTTAATAAAGTTAGTGGGTTTGTCAGAGTTACAGGACTACCAGTCAGTATTAAAATCACCCATTATGATAGTTTCTTGTGGGAATGTTAATGATATCCATGAAAAAGTCCTGTATTATGTTCAGATTGTTGCCAGGAGGACTATAAGTACCTATTATGGTTAGATATTTGCTGCAGTGTATTTAAAGTTTGGTAAGTAGTACCTCAATGTTACTGAAATCATGCGTCCTTGGTTCTAGAAGTTCTACTTTTATGTTGTGTTTATATAGTAAGGCTATACCACCTCTTTGCTTGTTTTTCTGTCACATATATGTATATTATAACCTGGTGGAAGAATTTCATTATTGGTAATTTTAGGTTTCAACCAGGTTTCTGTTAGAACTATATCAGGAAAGTAAAGTGATAGACTAGCGTGGAGTTCGTGTATTTTATTGACTGTGCTGCTGATGTTCATGTTAATGAGCAGGAGGTTAGCGCTACTAGGGGAAGTTAATGTCCTTGTGTTGGGTGGTAGAGTGGAGGGGTTGGTGGATTTCTGTTGATCACATTCAGGGCCTGGGTTTGGGTGTATATCTCCAGGGAGCTTTAATTGTAGAGAAGTGTAGAGAGTTTAGTTATAAGTTTGGTATATTTGAGAGAAGTTTTGAGATTTTTGGAAAAAGTGGAAGATATTTGTTTGGAAAGTATCCTATGTAAGTGGTGTTGTATAGGTTGGAAGCAATTACAAGGTCGAGAGGTATTGGGTTGTGGGACTGAAGATTTGTATCTGTAGGACAGGAGAAAGTGTTGTGTAGCTAAATGTGATAGTAATTTAGGCAACAGGATAGCATTAGGAGACTGTGTAAGGATAGCATTTGTAGGTGTTTGGTATAGAGAGGTGACATTGTATAAGAGAAGAAAGGAGGTGATTTTGAAAAGGGAAAAGTAATGTGAAGTCTTCTACAGGGGAGACTTGTGAACAGGTATAAAGTGAGAGCAGTAGAATTCAGACAATATCATTTAATGAAGGAAGTGATAGAAGTATAAAAAGTATTAAGATGTAGATTTGGTAGTAGGTGTGTGTAAGTTTGAAGGGGATGCTAGAATAGTAGGAGCTAGAATATGGAAAGGAGAGTTGGGTAATTGAAGTGTAGAGGTGAGCTGGTTTGGTTGCTAATATAAAGAGAAGTAAGGTGAGATGCAGAGAAATTGGATATAGCAGGTAACAAGGAAGAATAGGTAAATGTCCTATAGAATGTGGATAATGTTATGTGTGGTATGGGTGTGTAGGAGGGATGTATTGTGATGTGATTGGTTGAAAGTGCATGGGGAGTGGCTAGTTAGGTATAACTTCAGATGTACTGAGGTGGGTGGTAATAGGGCGTAGGGTAAGGGAGTGAAGAGACCGGGCTGGACCTGGTAGCTGGAAACCTCAGAAACTATCATCCAGCAGAGACCTCAGGTCAGTGGCTAAACTGCATTAATCAAGTACCCTTCCTTAGCTTTAACCCTATTAACATATTAAGAAAAATGGAAACAGTAAAATATGACTGAAATAAGGTAAACTTGGATATTAGAGTAAATGAATGTACTCTAGAAGCTTGTTTAGGACTTAGTCAAGACTAGGTAATAAACTATAAAAGTACATGAGAGAAGGGGGGGACCTAACACTAACGTCCCTGTAAGTGTGCACGCCACTCAACAACTATTACTTAGTTTGAACATTAAAAATGCATGTAACAGCATATTTCAAGAACATACTTTGCTGTAGAAGCACACTTTAAAACTGTTTTCCATGTTTCAGCAGGAGAGGGGAGTTCTTCTCACGTGGCGGAGAACTCAGGTGGGGAAAGCACTCTTGAATGGGGAGAAAATTGAGTGACATGATTTGCTGTACGAGCACACTTTAAAACTTTTTCTGCATTCCAGCAGGAGAAGGGAGTTCTTCTCATACTCTGCAGAACTCAGGTGGGGGAAAGCACTCTTGAATGGGGAGAAAACTGAGTGAGGTAAAAATTCTCCTTGGGCCTATCCTGTGTGCCCTTTGTCCTGCTTTGGCAGTAGGTCAGTGCTGCGTGTTCTGGATGAGGCTGTAAATGGTCTGATGACTGACTGCCTAGTACTTACCTATAAACCTATGAACTAGATAAGTTCACTTGTGACAAGCTGCTTTCATGGATGAAGCAGGGACTTTGCCTGTTTAAATAATTTGTTCAGAACTGTCCAGTTAAGCAAAGGGAAAGTGAGGGAATCCGACCACAGGCTAGATGATGAACATCGTTATCATAACCATATAAATTCACAGCATGGTTCAGTATACTAAATTCTCAGATATGTACAGCCATTATATAACCAAAGTTCTCTTTCATATTTGGGACTAAATGTGCTTTTACTCCATAGCTATTAACTTACATCACAGTAATCAATATAGTATTTATCATCTAAACAGAAGCTATTTAACAGCATAAGCCACCAACACAAAATAAACAGTTCAAAGAAGTCATAATAGAAATGTAAGAATGACATTAGAGGGAATTTAATAAATCCACTGAAAAAGTGGTTGTTAAGGTGTTATACAGTAAATAACTGCTATTTGCAGAAATGGGACAGCAGTAAAAAGGGTACACTGTTTTCTGGGGTAACAACACTAGAGATAACCTCAAACATAAAACACTTTTTTATGAACTATCCACACATTATTTTAGCAATAATCTCCATAATCTCCACTTGGGTATGGGTAACACAGGATTTACCCACTTTTGGTCTGGTTAGTGATCTTCCACCAGTTTCTAGTAGCCTGGGGCATCCTAAGATATGTACTGGGAATTCTTTATGGCTACACAGTACATTCAGTACATTGCTGTCACTGCTTTTTTTTATATTTATTTTTATACAAGTCTGATGTGGGAAATTTTGTAGAGAGCTAGTTGTGTACAATGTTTATGTGGCTTTTCATAGAAAGATGTTTGCCTCACATTTTTATCTGTTATTGGTAAATGTTGTGGTTTTCTGGGATATAACTGAGGTTTGGAAGGTCAGCAGTATGCTGTGAAGCTTCTCAGAGAAATACTCCTGGCATCAGAATCATAAGATTTTCTTAATATGTCATTGCTATTCATAGCATCATAGAAGGTTACTAGTCTAACAGCCCCATGGCCCTTACAAACCTAAGCCAAGTTCAACCCATGTTCGCAAGGATGTCTGGTTCAAGCAGACACTAAAATCAGCACCTATTGCCCCTGTCCGAGAGGGACACAGGTGGAACCCCTGCGGTGAATTTCCAGTTACCCATCCAATTTACACTTAAATAGGGCCAACAAGGGGTTTTGTTTAACATGAATAAGGAGCTTGTTCCAAAGGTTGGGCAACCTCAATGAGAAAAATCTGTCTCTTCAGCAAGTTCGGTTGATGTCACACACCAGGTTAAGGTCCTTTGAGCGAGTGAACCATGAGCCATTTGACTTGCGAATGTGCAGCATTTTCATTAAAGCTGGATCAGAGATTGCTTTATGTGCAAGGCATCAGTTGCCACTGATCTGTCTGTATGACACAGAGTAAAGTGACAATGTTTTCAGTCTGTCCACATAAGACAGATCTTGAAGACCTTGATTTTCTTTGTAAGGAACCTTTGTGGTATCTCCAGTTGCTACAGGTGTTTGGAATGAACATACCAAAGGAAACATTGTACTCTATTACTGGCCTGATGAGGGAAGAGTACAGGGGGTTATAACCTCTTTTTTTCTGGAGGCAATGTCCTTACTTATGAGATGAGCAATATAAAATACCCTTCTTACCACTGTGGAGACATGGTGATCAAAGTTAAGGTTGTTGTCGACCTGTGTGACCAGATCTCTCTCTACTGACTGTGTGCTTAGGGTATTGCTATTGATGTGGTAGTTTGCAGGAACCTCTCCCTTGCTAAAGGGGATGCTAATGCATTTTTTTGAATTAAGTTTAAGACCATGACTTTGGCAACAGTTATTAGTCTGCATAAGACCTTCCTGCAGGATGTTGACAGCACTAGGTGTTTCAATGATCACTCCCAGTTTGCAGTCATCAGCAAACTTTGTCACTTTTTTGCCACAGTCCTTTAGTTTTAGCCTGTACTTTGGAGAAGTAGATTCCGAATAGCAGGGGTTGAAGAACTGGCTACAGGTCTGCTGGAGGAGGTGGAGTCCCCTATTTTGACTATACGAGTTCTATCAGTGAACCAGTTTGCAACCTATCTGACAATATATGGGTTGGTACCCAGCTGGTTGAGTTTATCAATGATGCCTGATTGGGGGATTGTGTCAAAGGCCTTGGCTAAGTCTAGGTAGGCCATATGTACAGATTTGCCCTCATCTAGGGCTTTGGTGGCTGTCTCGAAGAAGTCCACCAAGTTTAACAGGCATGATCTCCCCTTGACGAAGCCAAACTGGGTAGGGTCGAGCATTTGGAGATTTCCTACATCTTTGTTAATAAGGTCCATGATGATTTGTTCCATGGCCTTGCAGATAAGACTGGTCAGGCTAATGGGTCTATAGTTCCTGTGGTCCGTGAATGCACCCCCTTGGTGCAAAGGGATGACAGTAGCTGTTTTCCATTCCACTGGGACAAACCTAGTGCTTAGGCTGTGACTGAAAAGTGTGTCTAATGGTGATGCTATTTTCTGTTTTAACCCATGTAGAACACAGCCCAGGATGTTGTCTGGTCCCACAGAGGCTGTGTTTTTGGCCTTGGAGAGGGAGTTTAAGACCTGTTCCTTGGAGATACTAGGTGGGGGAGAGGTGTTAGGGATGCTTTGGGGTACATATAGCAGGGACAGGGGAGTGAAGTTTTCACTGAACCTGTCAGCCAGCAGGTTTGCTATATCCACAGGTTCTGTATATGTAGTACCATTAACTATAAGTTCAGCACAAATCTAGGCCTTACCTTTGAAGTTATGGATGTAACTAAAGAATGCTTTGTGGTTATTCTTAGTTAGGGAAGCTAATTTGGACTCAGTTAGCTTTAAAGGACTTCACTAGGAGTCTTATTTGCTTGTTTAAGTTGAGGAGGGGGTGCTTACAGTTTTGAGAGCGTTCCTTCCTACTTTTTAGACAGCAATTTCTTTCTCCTATTGTCTAGCCTATTAATGGCAGTTGTCCACCAGGCAGGTTTGTTTTTCCTTGAAGAACTTGCTTTGACTCTAAGTCAATGTAATTGTACAGGTGCTCGTATAAAGCATTGGTGTATAACTCAGCACAGGTGTCTGACCCTTCAGTGGGGGGGAGGGGCTGTGAAGCTATTTATGCTGTCATGTAAGCGGTTGTAATTGGCCTTGGAGAAGTTTTTTAGTCTAGTTGCTGCTAAGGGGGGGGGGGGCTTGTGTTATAGTTACTTATAGTGAGACTGATTTATGGTCAGACCTCACCAGGGATAGACACACACACTGGAGGTGGTGCAGCAGCCCCCCATTGTTAGTGAGCACCAGATCTGGGATGTTGGAGCCCCTCTTGGGTGTGTCAACCAGCTGATCCAGGGCATTTTAGTTAACAAAGTCCAGGAACCTTTGGACAAGTGAGCTAGAACACACATAATTTACCCAGTCTATGGATGGGTAATTAAAGTCACCCAAGACCAGGGTGTTTGGTTGTATCTTGATTGACTCAAGTAAATCCAAGTAGGCTGACTGGATGTCCTGATTCATGGAGGCGGTTCTATAGTTGGCAATGACCTGAAGAGGAGTCTTACCTACAGTCAGTTGCACGTGAAATAATTCAAGGGAATCGTGCTGTTTAACCAGTCTACAGGTGTAATTATTTTTAATGAATTTTGACACACCACCTCCTTTAGTTCTCATGCCTTCAGTTTGTGGTCTGAACGTGTGCAAGGAAATGTAAACTGGTATAGCTGGGATGCTCTCCACAGCCTTAAACCAGGTCTCAATGACTGCACAAATGACGCAAAATCTTCCAAGGTGAAGACTGCTTCCAGAGAGTACTCATGCCTTCAGTTTGTGGTCTGAACGTGTGCAAGGAAATGTAAACTGGTATAGCTGGGATGCTCTCCGCAGCCTTAAACCAGGTCTCAGTGACTGCACAAATGACGCAAAATCTTCCAAGGTGAAGACCGTTTCCAGAGAGTACAGTTTCTGGTTTAGACTCCTACAGTTTAGCAGCATAACCTTGAGGTTGAGGTTGTTTTTAGAGGGTATTTTTATGTCGGGAATTTTGTTCTTGTGACATTGACTAAAAAGGCACTATGGGGGTGGCAAGAGCCTTAGCCAGTGACCGAAATCTCAGTGTGACAGATGAAGACCATCTCTGGCAAAGCATCGAGGTCTGTCACCCATGTCATCCCAAGCTGACAGATATTGGATCTCCTTTGAATGACACTAGAAACTAATCAAATTGTTGAAGAAAATCATTTTTTTGTTTGTATTGCAGTATCATCATAGGCATGGGTAAAATGCTGCTTAAGGCTAGGGACATACCTGCCTGAGACACATAATCAGAGAGCTCAGTCATGTCTCTCTTCATTAGTCTAGTGAGGTACATTTCAAGTCGATTACACCAACATGGACTATGATGGAGTCATAACAGTGCCTGTTGTTGAGAGACTTGAGTGTGTGATGTGGCAGATACTGGCACCTGACAGCTGACTGTAACTTTTTCCTTATCCAACCTGATGAGAGGAACATCTGCATGTCTCACAATTGAGTTGCCTATGACTAAGGTGTTTGTTTTTGTGTTATGCCTTAGAGACTTGACTTTCGAGACACTGGTGTGTGATATATTATGTGTACTATGTTCTGCAGACGACGTATTATGTGAATCATGTTTGTATTTGTGTTTGGGAGGTCTCTGATGTTTAGTTAAGCTTCTTGTAAGGACCTACACATGTTGGTTTATGTGTTATTGGTTTGGTAGATGCAGGAGGTGAGGTGTGCATGCTGACAACCTGCTTAGTATCAGATGAACTGACTGGTGAGCGACAGAGCCAGGATCCCAGGTTCTTGATATAGATGCATCTCTCACATAACTGCTCCTTGGTGCAGTTTACTGGTGATTAAAATGTTTTTTCTTTTTTTTTTTTTTAACATTTTCAATTCTTCACTAGTAGTGCAGAGAAAGTTAGTTAATAGAACTTCTTCCCGTTTAGAACTTTAGATTTATAATGAACAAGCTGACTGGTCTGTCCAATTTGGTGTGCATATTTTTGAATATAAATGAACTATTATTGTATAGTTTGTTTTATTAAGTCACACCAATTAAATTTATTAGGACTAGTACATCTAGCAAATGATACCTACTAGCTGTATTTCTTTTCCAATACATTTTTTTCTTTTCATCTGTCAATCACTTTATTACTTTCGAGTCAAACTGTGAATGTATCACACGGTTACCTGGAAAACAGAGGAGCAAATGACATTTTTCTTGGTACTGTCAAATAAAAGTGAACATATACTGGAGTTAAGCCACAGCTTAACATTCTACAAATGTCTACATATAAAGTCATAGTTAGAAGATATGGGGTCAAAATGTCAGAAAGTATGTCAGGATGCATGGAAACCCGGCTACACAGCTGGACAAAAGGTCAATCTTAAAAAGAAAGTGCTCCTCTTATGAAGACAATTCATGTAGAATGCAGCAGAAATTGTTCTGCTGGACGCTGCCTTTTATACTTGAAAGCAGACATTTCTACATTTTATCTCCACTTTGACATGTAGTGTCAAGTTTGTGTATAGTTTTGTGTTCTGTAGTTGGTATTGTGAGATATGTGTGTGTGCATCATTCCCAAATTTACTACTTCTGTGGTTTACATCTGATAACAATCAATAGTGCAGATTATATTTCCAAGATATCAATGCTTAGAATAAAAGTAATTTACTTGTGCGGATAATGGCACATAACATAATAATTTTCTGTCATTTTAAGAAGCATAGCACAGAACTGAAAATATTTTTCCTTTCAAGACTGTTTTAATTTAGTGGTTCCACTATAATAACACCTCCACACATCTCAGCAGTTAGTTGAATTAGAAATTATTGGTGATTAATACAGTACATTAAGTGCTACTTTAGAATTACATAATGTATTCATATGTCTCTCTAGATATACTCTATAGCATAATATAAATACATTATAACAAGAATGGAATAGAAAAGCAAGGTGTATAAACTGTAACATACAGCAATCAACATCTGAGTTTGTCAGCTGTTGTCCCCTGCATTTTTATTTTAACAGCTGTTTCTTATAGATGCTTATATTTTGTGCATCTTTCTGTGTCACTGACAGAGCCACTGAAATTTTACTTTTTACCAGCTGTCCAAGAACTGGCACTCTTGGGAAGATAAATTATATTGTACAATTGACAAATGGCCCATGGCCTCAAGCTCAATGCCAAAAAGTGCAGTGTCATCCCCTTTGCTAAAAACTCTGTACCCATGAACTACCACATAGGCAGCAATCTACTTAACACTGAATATGTGATAAGAGACCTTGGGACCCAGGTGGATAGTAGTCTCTCCTTTGATAGTCACATCGCCACAGTAGTTAGGAAGTCCTAATATGTGGCACACCTCATCATAAAAGGGTTCTCATCCAGGAGAAAAGAGGTCATTGTTCCCCTCTACTCGACACTCATTAGACCCATTATAGAGTACAACGCCCCTTTTGGAATGTACCTCACAAGACATCTGCAACAGCTGGAAAGGCCACAGAAGTACCTCACAAAGAGGATTACTGGCCTCAAATAAATGCCCTACACTGACAGTCTAAAAAACTCCAGCTTTACTCTGTAGCATATCGCCTACTCCGAGGTGATCTCTGCCTAACATATAAAGTTATGTCAAACCTAGAGCTGTTGGACATGCTACACCTAAAGAAATCCCAATCCCTCCGAGCTACATGCTCTAGGGACCTAAACCTTGTCACCACAATAAACAGGACATGCTGGATGGATAGATTCCTGTCCCAGAGACTTCCCATACTCTGGAACAGGCTACCCATCTATGTCAAGCAAAGTTCTTCATTAGCACTCTTCAAGAAAAATCTTGATGAGTGGATGGGAAATAGGAAATACACCCCGGGGATCACTTCTGTGCCTCTGCTCAACAGTGGCACAGGAAGATAACTTTCTTGGGTGGCGTACGCCAGGGAACCTTGTTGGCTAGGCTTACGTAGGCCCTTGTGCCGATAGCCTAGTACCTACCTATGAACCTATGAACCTAAATGCATAACAATACAGTATATACAGCAATCTAAGCAGATCCAGGCAGAAAAAAAGCAAATCTACAAATTTCTTGTGGTCAACATTCCAAAACAGTATTTCAGTACCCATGTAAACAGTGAGCAATAGCTAAAATCACCTCCACTAGGTGATGGCTGGCTAAGGTGATTGCTCTAACTGAAAGAGTAAGGTTCTGGACATAATCATGGTAGCAGTAACAGCTACTATAGAAATTTCCAGGCTTAACAGCATAGATGTGGAAGGGTTCATCAGCCACCAACAGTCAAGCAGAGGATGAAGGAAGGGAGGATTTTGGAGATAGAATGGTTTGCAGCTCAGAAGACTTTACCTGACAGTGTAGAGCAAACTGTCAAAGCTATGAACTGGTAGCAGGTTTTAGCTTGTATTTCTGGGTTGGAGTCCTTCATTTTCTGCTTGTATACCATGTGGCTATGAATAAGTCACTAAAACAAGCAGTTCAAAAAAAAGGTAAAGGTAAAAAAAGGTAATTGTGTCTCAGTGGGCTTGCCCTGTTAACAAATAACTCATGATAAAAATGGCTAGCAGGACAAGAAGTAGACAGCAATTTTCTTGCCAGGCCTAAGTTTTAGAAATGCAGTCTGAGATCACTAGACATTTTGAGTGCAGCAGACAAGAATCCATATTCCATGTTTAACCATTTACTAGGTTAAACCATTTCCTAGGTTTTAAGTATTTATAAACTTTAACTTCCTGCTGTAAAGCTACTGGGATACAAGGCCTATATTTCAGTGCACCCCATCTTATAATAACTGCTGATCAACTTATTCATGAGTTGACTTGCTTGAATTACAAGGGAACATTTGTAAAACACATATGAACGAACATTTTATTGTGTAGTTGTTGAAAAAAGCTGTAAAAGGGTGTTAAAAATGATACGTCAACACAGGCTGAACGACATCATTTGACAACTTCCTGGATTTGCATATGGAATGACATGACCCTTGACATCATGGCAAGTGTCAGCATTGTGTCATATTGCTAGCTTGACACTAGAAACGGCAAATTGGTGACATAAATGCCAAGGTTAGGAGGCCGACACATATTCTGGGTGAACACTAGGAACAGCAGGATTGCTCACATACTTGGAAGGGCTAATCAAACTGACTGAAGTTTTGTCTTGGACAATCTGTTTCTGCTGTTCAGTTTGTCTGTCTGCCTGTTCTCTTTCTTTTTTCAACAAAATCATGCATTTAGTGTTCTGTCGGTCCAAAATTAAAATTTCAAGTTAATATTGGTAACTCCTTTTCTGAGTATAATTCTATCTTTTCTGGGTGTCTAGTATTTTCTTTATAAATCAAGTCCATCTGCCCAGAACCATCTATTATCTGTTGACATTAGATTAAAATGAGACATGGTGGTTTTGCTACAATTAAAGACTTACTGGGAAGAGACTTTATATGCTTGAATGACTGCCTCTTTGCAAAGAAGTGAATTGTAACATGAAGGGGGATGCTCCAAAAAATGATCATCATCCTAGACAGCATAGCACAGATCCTTAAACATTCTTCTTCTATAAATTATGTCTGGATAATTAAAAATGAAAGTGTACCCACTACTGAAACAGGGGCACATTCCCATTACTCAAATGTTTGGTTTGGTCCCTGTCTTTCATGCCTTCTTCAGTATAACTTTCCCGCGTTTATAGAATCACCAGACCACCCACTTACCCATAAAACTAAGACAGCAATAAGAAAGAAATTTTTAATTCATCAAACTGAATTAGGCTTACTATCTGTCCTGCCTCTGACAATTACTCTGTCTTTGCACAGCAGCATAGTTTTTGAGTTTGTAGGTTTATTTTTGTCTCACCTCACCTGGAGTGACCTTGATATACCCTGCAGTATGTGAACTAACTTCCTGTTAAGTAGAGGTGTTGTCTTCATTCTTTGGTTACCTTTATAAATGTTTACATCTTTCATATAATCCTTTCCTGCCACCTCTGTTAAGTCATCTTCACTTACTTACAACCTTTGGTCCACCAGCATTGTAGATGTCACTCTAACATTCTAAAGCCATTGGCCACTTGATCCAACCCTCCTTTGACAGTTCCTTCACAGTACTGGAGATGTCACTCTAATGTTTTAAAGCCATTGGTCACTTGATCCCACCCTCCTTTGATGATTCTTTCAGTGCCCAGATTGCTAGATGATCACAGGTCTTCAGGGTCACAGTCAGGGCTTCATCCCCCTGCACCATAAAGTTAACAACACTGAAGAATATGTAAAGGAATTCACATTTGCATCCATACAGTATGAACTCATTCTAATGGCTGTGTTGCATGTCATTATAAGGACTGGTTAGGTGAAAATAATAATACTGTCATCCAAGATCTGCTGAACCAAAAAAGTTCACTGCATATGTTAAGATGGCATTTCCTGCTCAAAAGTAAACAGTCGAGTCAAAAGCTCAAGGCAGAAGTTCAGAGAAAAATTATAGATCTCAAAAAACAAATGGTGGTAAGAAAAGGCCGACTCAATTCAGCTCTGTATTGTCAAACATGGCATGTAAAGGTTGTTCCAGATTATGTGCCCCATTTATGGTCCAAGCTGTCTTGCTCTTTTTTTACCAATTTCTGGATGGCTTGACACTTTTTTACCATAATTATTCAGTTTATTAACCAGACGGGTGGCTGCTATGCTGATCCAAATGAACCTTTTTCAGCCATGACTTGGCCCAGAAGCAAATTAAAAAAAAATATCAGTTCTCATATACCAATGTCTGACAATAAATAATAAATTTCTGTATGTTGATTTCTAGTAATCAAGATTAAGTAGAATCACATGGTAGCTCATTTAGTGAATTAACAACAAATATAGTACATCAATACTACAGCACTTTTACTATTGCTCAGTTATAATTTAATCGAATAAATATAGATAAGTATAAATGTATTCATCCTTATTCATTTTCTGTTTGCTTTCTTCCCTTTGGCATCATGGGGGATCTGGAGCGTATTCTAGTACTCAGTGAGCATATCTCATAACAAATCCTGAATGGGATGTTGCAGGACATGCAGGCACACCCTGTCACTCAAAGCACAGTCTCCTACGGGTAATTCATAAATTCATTTACTGCAGGATAAAGCCTGTATTGACACATGGAGGACATACAGACACCAAAAAGAAGGTACCCTTGCAGTGTACTGAACTCAAGTTCTATGAGAGAAATAGAAGTCGAACATAAAACTGTAGTAATCAGTCAGTCAGCTAACTCTGGTTACATTACGTAATTATCATTGGTAGATCTGCATGTGACACAGTATCAAGTAATTGCCTCTTCAGATATAAAACAGTATCTTGAGTTATGTTCCTACAGAAAAGGGCACCATCCAAGCTAGGTAGAAGGAACACTTTGAGGCACTCATGGAGCTAATTGTTCATTGCAACAGATGCCACAATCAAATATGTACTTTAGCACACTGGAAGAGAAGTTCTTACCATCCATCTACCTTTCAGTAAAAATTGTGTACCATCAAGCAAGACAAAAATAACTGAAGCAGTTGACATACTAGATGAAGTGTTCAGGTCTGAGAATGAACTGTGACTGAAATTCCATAAAGTCCCCTGCACCATGTGGGATATAAGAAGATTCCAATAGGTTTAAGGAATGTTAATGCTGCTTCCATCTTGAGGAAAAGGACAAGAGTTATTAAAGCATCACTTTGATTCATCCCACAAGGAAAATCTTCAGCCTTATTGATTTGAACTATCTCTTTGTCTTCATAGACATCTTGCAAAATGTCATTAGCATATCCAAATAAAATGTTGGGAAAAGGATCAGTACCTCTGCGTAGCTTTCATTGATCCGACAATCTGGGCCTTTCACTGCTTTATTCATGAATGCCTGTGGCACATACTACTTAGATCTGCCTGTGTTACAAAATCCATCAAGGCCTTAAGGGTCTGCAAGGCTAGGATACTGCTGGAATTTTTTTTAAGACACACAGGGCTGCTTGTCATCAAAAGTGGAGCAATGCAAGGGAGTGTTATCAGTGTGTTTTCTGTCTCCTAACAACCATCTACATCCTCACCAAAGTCTGCCTTTCCACTGCAACTGATGTGGAATACAGAATTCATATAGGGCATATAAGGCCCTTCAGTGTTGGATGTCTGCATTCAAAGATCAGTGTTTCAAAGGCCTTTGTCATTCATCTGCTGTACACTGATGACTGCTTTGTTCTGTCCCAGATCAAGTACTTCCTCTATGCAGTGCAATACATCTTTTTACCTGTTACTTATGTCTCAGACTTTCGCTTAGTCTCTGAATGAACAAGACAGCTTGTCATCTAGCTGAAGGTGTTACAAGTATTCCCCTGCACACTTTGGAGTCATGTGACTGATATTAGACAAAGATTAATATCTTTTCAAAAACATCCAACTCACCTTCTGACTTCTAATTCCAGAACAGAAATACTGAAAAAATACTGTAGAAGTAATGAGTTTCGTTTAAAACATAACTTTTATTTCCACATAAAAAAGAACTAGCTTCTCAACTAGGAGCCATCAAGGTTACCAAATCATTACAAGAACCTCCAAACTTATAAAGTCCAAGTAGAAAGACCCAACCAGTCAAAAACAAAAAAGAGCAAACAGTTAAAAGAGAATGCAAAAAAACCTGAAACTGTCACCAGATGAAAAAAATAAAAACAAATATAAAATATAAACATAAAAATGCATTTATACAGACAGCATTTTTATAACAAACATTTCATACTGAGCTCATTGTTCATATCACAAAATTTAATTTTGCTTCCATTTTTAACAGAATTTGTTTACTAAGTACAATTTAACATCTGGTAGGCAACACACAAGGAAGAACCATAAATATGATGGCGACTGTATCAAACACTGCACCACTGGCTAGTAGTACAGTAACTGCGAATGCCATCATTGTTCCGGGATCCTGACCCTCACTTGTGTAGAATTTTGTCCAATGTAATGCAAAGGACAGGGACACCTAAGTCCATAAACAAGATGAATATTTTTTTCCTCACTAACTACCTTTTTCTGATCACAACCTAAGATAGTGAAATTAAGCAAAACATATAATATGATAGCGCCTAATATAGGAAAGTGTTTTACTACATTATCATGGACTGTGACCTGTGAAAGGCCAACATGGTACAGGTATATAGTTCAATTATCTCCCAAGCCTGTTTACAGATGAGAAAAATGAGTGTCTTGCTGATAAAGATGCATGAATCTGTAAAAATATCCATGTATGTATTTATTTGAATTTGTTCACCAGCGTTAGTGCGCTTACTGCGGTGATTGGCAGAACATATTTGGTCTGGGAAAAAGACTTCTGAGAAAAAAACAGAAAATTAGGAAGAGAAGGAAAACTTGTCAATGCTGTAGATGGAATATGATTATTTATTTATTTAACATTTGTTTACCAGGAAAAAACGACTTGGAACAAAGCCAATTTTCAGGGGTGGCCCAGGGAGAAATGCTCCAGATGTATGTCTTTGTAATGTGGGAGGCAACCAGAGCACCCAGAGGACACCCACACAAACCCAGGGAGGACATGCAGACTCTGCACAGAAGGCACCCCAGCCGAGAATCGAACCGGAGAACCTCTTGCTGGGAGGCGACAATGAAACCACTGCACCACTGCGCCATCATGGTGGTAGTGACTTGTAGACCACTGGATAGAGGAAAAGGGCAAACCAATATGATCATTAGCAGAGCTGAAACATAAGACGGCATGTTGTTATAGAAGTCCTTATCTACCAGTAGCAGACTGGTAGATGTCGCATCCAAGCTAGGGAGTAAAAGCAAAATAATTAAAATGCTAAAGAAATACAGACTTGAGCAGATTGTGAGAACCCCATCCAGAAAGGATATTTTGGACTGGTTTTCCCCAGTCTTAAGGGAGTAAAAGTGGATTTCAGAGACTTTCAAAACAGCAGCGATCGTGGTGTAGTGATGCTTATGGTCCCTGAAGTAATGCCAGAAAGTACAAGTAAATTTAATCTGGCAGGAAGCAAAGTGAGAAATACTATTGAACTTAACATGGAGGATCTGGAAAAGGGCATGATTAAAAGATTATTTATCTGACAAAACATTTAAAGTCCCACATGGTCATAACTTTTTCTAAACTCTGTCTACATCAATTCCCATATATAAATTTATTTATGGCAGTAGAACAGAAAGGAAATAAAGTCATATGGAACAAAGGATCATTTGTTGCTAAGTAAAGCCATAACAGAGACTTGTAAAAAGGGGAAGATTCTATGCATGGCATGGATAGTTTACAACAAAGCATTTGACAGCATCCCACATTCATGGATAAAGGAATGCTTACAGATGTATAAGATGCATCCTAAGTAGAAGCGACCATGAAACTGGCAAACCACTTTGCAGATGAATCATGACAAAGGGCAAAAACCAAGGGATAAAAATTCAAAAGGAGATATTCTGGAATGATTCTTTGTCATCACTGTTGCTTTGTCTTCCCCTTAACCCATTAAGCTATTTATTTAAAAGATTTGGATACGGTTACAATTTGGCTCCTCTAAGCCAGCCCTGTTTAAAGACTTCTAACGTACTATTTGTGGATGACGTAAAATTGTGTAGTTTATCAGTTGAGGAATTGAAAGCATAACTACAAATGATTAAAGTGTTATCAGATGGTAAAAGAATGGCATTTGGTCTTAATAAATGTGCAAGAGCAACATTTAAAAAGGAAATGCTACAGCACAAAGAAAATATCAACCTGGGACAGGTATGTGATATAAAGGAACTAGAGCAGGAGGTACTGTATAAATATTTGGAAATAGATGAAGGGTCAGTAGTAAAATATGAACAAATTAGAATAAAGCTCCGTAAGGAATACCCCAGAAGACTAAAACAAATATTGAAAACTGCCTTGACATGTAATAATAAAGCCTTAGCTATAAATCAATTTGCTCTTCCTGTTCTAACTTACAGTTTTGGGGTGATTGATAGGCCACAAAAAGTATTGAATTAATTAGACATGGAAACAAGAAAAATGCTTCATGCTTAACAAAGGATGTATAAAAGTGAGTGTATACCAAGATTATATATTCCTCGCTCTGAAGGAGGGATGGGCCTTTTCAAAATTGACTAAATGCATAGATGTGCAGTTGTGGGAGGACATACATGTCTTCTGACTTCATCAGACCCAAACATAGTGAAAGTTTTAAAACATGAGAAGAAGTCCTCTATGGTGGCATATTTGAATAGTTTAGCAGCAGAATTTTGGTATCAAGCAGGAATGGAAATCCAACCACAAGTAAACCCAAATAAGACAGCAATCGAATGTTCAAAAAGCATAAGAAAGACTATAAAAAGGGTCAAATGAGAAGGAAATAATTTAGGAAAATCCACAAATACAGTGGCAAGTATAGAGATCTTCTGGCACAACCTCATGTTGACTAAGATTTGATGGAGGAATGGTTAAAGAGAGATGAATTGAAACCCAAAGATGAAAAGCTAACAATGACAGTTTAGGATAGTGGACTACTTACATGTTGGTTTACAAAGTCCATTGAAAATTTGGGAGAGACAGGCAAATGCAGGTTCTATAAAATAGAACTGGAAACAGTCTCATATCTTGTTGCAAGGTATGATATATTCATGATAGAGGGCCTGTAGATTGAAAGGCATAATACTGTGGGAGGATTGTTGCATTGGGGGTTGTGCAAACACTGCAATATAAAAGTACATGAGAAGCATTGGAAATGTGAACCACAAAGCATTATACATATGATGAAGTTTACATCACATGGAATCACCCATTACCAACAGTTCAAAAAAAAGATCTTAGAAAACCAAATATAGTATCCTAAGGAAAAAAGACAAAAGTAGCTTTGATCATTGAAATTGCTACACGCGGTGATTACAGTGTGCTTTGTACAGGAAGACACAAAGTCATAAAATACAAGGATTTGCTAGCTAAAAGCAAGAGCTATGTTGGAGAAAGATACCCAGACAGTTCCAGTAATAGGAGTAAAGGGACTTATAAAAAAGAATTTACAGTTGTACTTAAATATACCAATACACGTAACCCCATACGAAATGCAGAAGGAAGCAGTTCTGGGCAGATCGTGGGGCCTGAAAAGAGCACTCTTTGCTAACATCAAAGAATAAAGCAATGATAATTTCATGATCTCTAACTGTACCCTGACTTAAGAATGGGATCAATTCATATCATGCTATTAGAAACCCAAAACACTTTGAGAAATCAAACTAAAGGTAACATCAGATTGTGACATTTTTAAAACTGGTGCTGAATGGGCTGCATTTGGTCCATTTTTTGTTTCATTATTTATTAATGGGACTTTTCTGCCTCTTTGCAGCTCATTGAGTATGTATGCAGATGGTATTCTGCTAATCACACTCACAACAGTACTAAAGGCATCCAAAAGCAGTTACGAAATGGATGGATGATATCCAGCAGTGGTAACAGTACAAAAATTAGGTATCAGTACAACCAAAGCTTCTAGTAAACTTTTAAGAATTATTCTAAAGATAAAAAAAGGTTGGTTACTTGTTACTACGTGTGCTTTTTTTTGGCTTGCCTTAGTTTCAAGCTTTTACATCCTGACGTGTCCCTCTTTAGCTAACGGGCCTTCAGTTAAGCCCTGCACCTACTCCCCAGAATCCCATAGTCAAGGTGACACCACTCTAAAAAGCCACAGTGTTGTCCTTTTTGAAGGTGAAAATAATTTCAGCAAGATTGCCCCTGCTTATTGGAACCTTCTTCCCAAAGACATGCATAGTGAAATCAGTTGTATTATTTTCAAAAATAAGTAACTGAATTACATTGCATTTAAGAGGAATGCCATTATTTTCAAGGCAATGACTAGATACAGTAATTTAATGCCATCTGATTTGTTTTTATATTTTCTATTTATAATTTTAGGGTTCACTTGTTTACATTGTTCCACTCACAGAGATTTTTAAATGGATTTATTCAGTTAGCATATGTTTGTTATGTTATTGTAAGAGATGTCATTGTGCAAGGTTTAGTGTCTATGTATGTAAAATCATATTTTATGCCATTTTCTGGATATTTGTCTGATATATTTGTTTTACGTCTGAGTCTTATTCTCAATGATGCTTTCATTTTATGTATATAAAAAACACACCCGATAGCTGAAGAGAGAGCCTGTAAACACGAAACAAGCAAGGTAATAAATACCAGGTTCTCTCACCACGAAAATACAGAATAGCAATGATGAATCAAGTAGCAAAGCTTGGTAACAAGTCAAAGCAAGGTCAGCAAGACAGGCTGAAAAAATTCGGCAATAATCCAATATGAGTACGAAAAAGAAATTTATTGAGTGAGCGCTTTCGCGTAGCACCTACTACGCTTCATCAGACAATGTAAAATCATATAAGATTCCTGTTTATATATTAAAAAAGGCGCCAAAAACAGTAATCATAATAAATTAATTGACTAAATTACTTTCAATTAAATACATTTAACTTAGATTCACATTTAGTTATAAACAAACTGAAGTAGCAAAACTGAAATAACATGTTCTGGTTTACATTAGCAACAGGAAATGTCAACTTATTAATGCTTATGAAACTCATTCAAATTAAGTTAAATACACATTCGATTGAATATAAAATGAAATAACATGCTTGGTTTGTGTGGAGGATAAATGTTTATAGAAAGTATCAACTGGTTTTTAGTATAAATTTCATTATAAAAAAGTGCTATTAACTTGAAATGTATATTAAATACATAAATGAAATGTTGAATAATAAATATAGAATAATATAAAATATAAAATATTTGAATCTAGGGATACTAAAAATAATGAATGATGAATCTATAGCCAAATATTTACATAAATCAATTAATAAGTTAATAAATAGATACAGAAATGTGTATAGGCAAGTGAATAAATAACTATATGAATATATATCTATTAAATAAATAAGTAAGTAAATGAATATAAAACAGCAAACTTTATCATTCCATGTAAAATAGAATATAATGAATTCATCATGTGTGTGTTACCCATGGAATATCTTGGAAACAAATAATGTGGAATGAAAAGAAGTTCATCTTGTTTCTAAGACAGGTTTTATAGATATATAACTATTGATGCCAGGAGGTATGTGGGCACCTAGTCGTAAAATCCATTTTAGTTCTTTATTACTCAGATATGTGGTGTTATTACCACCTCTCTTGTTAATGGTGACTATCTCTAAGACTCTAAAGCAAAACTTGTGCAAAGGAAATTCTATTATATGTTTCGCTAGAGCATTGAGGTCATTCTTTCTTTTTATATCATAGAGATGTCCATATATTCTGTCCTTCAGACATCTCTTTGTTAGCCCAACATAGAAAGCCTGGCATTCTTTACAAGTTGCAAGATAAATTATGTTCTTTGTGGTACAAGTTGCAAAAAATCTTGGTTGAAAAGTATAGTTTAAGCTAGGATGTTGAAACTCTTGTACTTCAGAGATAAAATTACATCTATTGCAGTTGTAACAAGGAAAAGTACCTATTCTCCTGCTGTTCAAAATGGGTGTAGGATGTGTAATGTGTATATCATTACATAATATCCGTTTAAGATTCGGACTATTTCTGTACATAAAATGGGGTTTGTTTCCTACAATAATTTTAGTATCTGGATCCATAATTAAAATCTTCCAGTTGTTATTATACACCTCTTTTACCTGATTTGTGTTGCTGGTATAATTCAAAGTAATGGCAACATGATTCATTTTTGTATCTCTATGTTCTGTGTTCAGAGGTGTAAAAATCTTGTGAGTAGATGGTATTTTCTTAATGATACTATTTTTGATGTTATTAACTAAGTTTGGATGATAACCTCTTTCAATGAACAATTTTTTCAGATGATCAGCTTCAAAATGTAAATCATTACTATTTTTACAAAGTCTAGTTAGCCTAATGAATTGGCTTTTTATTATACCTGGAAAAATGTGCCTGGGATGCATGCTATCGAAAGTTAACAAAGTATTCTTCCAAGTGGGCTTTCTGTAGAGTGTTGATACAATAGAACCATCATCAGTGATGCTAAGTGTGGTGTCTAAGAAATGTATCTTTTCATAAGAACATTCCATAGTGAACTTGAGGAATGATGAAGTAGTTTCTAAATAGGATAAAAAATTCTTGAATTCAATTTCTGTGCCTTCCCAAATAATAAAAATATCATCTACAAAACGTTTGTAGACTTTTACTTGAGCAAAAGAGGGGTGGCTAAATAGGCAACTTTGTTCCCAACTGAGAACAACCAGGTTGGCATACGTGTTAGCACACGGAGTGCCCATTGCCACCCCCCATTGTTGTAAATAGTAACTGTCTAGAAACATGAAGGCATTATTACTGAGTACTAAATCTAAAAGTTGGCCTATCAATAGTTGCCTGTTATTGCTGAAGGAAGACTCCTTTGTTAATAAACCTCTAATTGCTTCAACCCCTATGTAATTAGGTATAGAAGTGAATAGGTTTTTCACATCTAAGGTAACTAAAAGATACTCGTGTTCATTTGGAGTAAGATGTATGCCTGTTAAATAATTTAGAAGTTGGTAGGTATCCTTTAAAATGGAAGAAAAAGAATCAACCATGGGTCTAAGTAAGAACTCAATAAAAGATGATATACTAGCAGTGACCCATTTGTCACCTGATACAATTGGTCTAAATGGTATAGGCACTTGATTTTTGTGTATTTTAGGTAATCCCTTAATTATTGGTATAATGGGATTATCAATAAGGAGGTAATTATACATCTGTTCACTAACTTGTCCACACATAAGAAGGTCATAAAGTGTATCATGCACATTTCTGATTATTCTATGGATATCATGAAGCATCACTTTGGTATATGTAGCATCATCCTCAAGCATTAAAGACATGTTCTTATTGTATTCAGTGGTATCTAGTATAACCACCCCTCCACCTTTATCAGCTGGTTTTATATTGATTTCATTACAATTCCTTAAATATTGTAGTGAAGCAAACTCTTCTGAATTAAGATTATAGAAATATGGTTTAATTTTACTAGAAAACAATTTATAAAAATCCTGTTCGCATAATTTTAAAAAACACTCAATATGATATGGAAAACTGGGTGTAAAAGTACTTTTACATTTAAAAATAATCTTGTTAATAGCATCAGGAGAATTATTTGTATCTTTAAAAAACAGTTTCAAAGCAACCTGTCTGCAGAACAATCTAAGGTCAATCAGCACATAACTAATAGTATCTGGACTAGCCGGAATAAAATTAAGTCCTCTATTCAACAATGAAATGTCTGAGTCAGAAAGAGTAAAGCCAGAGTAATTATACAACAAATCAGTCACATTCTTGTTCTTCTTGTAGGATTGTGGCTTTCTCTTGAAAGTTTCCTTTTCCTTGGGCCTCGGCTTAATGAGCAGCCTCTGTTGTAAAGATGTTGTTTTACAGGATAAGGTAAAAAAGAAGAACAAGAAGGAGTATCAGTATGTGAATCTTTTGGTCTGGCTCCTGAACCGCCATAAAAATGTTTCAGTCCTTGTTGGTTAGGAGGGGGCGTGTCAGTCTCAATGGAAGCTGTATTATTAGCAGCTTCCAAGAAAGAAGGTGGTAACAGTTCATTAGTCTCCGTCAAATTGTTGGTGCTGCAAACTAGTTTTTCTGTAGCAGATTGAATATTAGTAGATAAACCAGTTGCATAAACATGTCCTGTGTTATTAATATCATTTGTTGCATTCAAAACAGTAGCATTATATTTCGGCCAAACGAATATTTGGCGAGAGGCAAAATCATTAAAGTCCCTTTGCAATTTGCGCAACTTAGTTGCTTTCAGCCTTTCGCTATAAGCATTAACTTGCAAACAAATATTATGCATTTTCTTTACACAATAGTCAGACTTGAAACGATCATTTAAGTCTTTATAAGCAAGATCAATTTTACTGCGTAAATCCATTTCTAACAGATTGAAATATTCAAGAAGTAACTTGATATACCTGAAGCCGAGGTCGATGTTTAGGTCCTGCCATTTCTTAAGAAGTGTGGGATGGGTTTCCCCATATGTCGGCATGCAGAGGACCCTCATCCCCCTCGGTATGATGCGGTGGTGTAGGCATGCCTCTAGGTGCTGTCTTTGCCATGCATATCGCTGTAGTCAGTACATATCGTCCTCAAGTTCCTTGGATGCAGTATTGAACTCCGTAATGTTATAGCCGTCTTCCTTTTCAGGCACAATGTTGTTAGCGTGCGAAAGGTCCAGAGCCAATAAAGGGTTTGCTTGCTGGTGTAACAACCCCATCCAAATGGTCGAAGCGTCCCTCGTCCCTGGGCAATAATCTAATTCTATGTTAACAGCTTCCATCGAGTGCTATCGGTGATAGCCAAAGCAAAAAAGTATAATGTATATAAAAAAACACACCCGATAGCTGAAGAGAGAGCCTGTAAACACGAAACAAGCAAGGTAATAAATACCAGGTTCTCTCACCACGAAAATACAGAATAGCAATGATGAATCAAGTAGCAAAGCTTGGTAACAAGTCAAAGCAAGGTCAGCAAGACAGGCTGAAAAAATTCGGCAATAATCCAATATGAGTACGAAAAAGAAATTTATTGGGTGAGCGCTTTCGCGTAGCACCTATTACGCTTCATCAGACAATGTAAAATCGTATAAGATTCCTGTTTATATATTAAAAAAGGCGCCAAAAACAGTAATCATAATAAATTAATTGACTAAATTACTTTCAATTAAATACATTTAACTTAGATTCACATTTAGTTATAAACAAACTGAAGTAGCAAAACTGAAGTAACATGTTCTGGTTTACATTAGCAACAGGAAATGTCACCTTATTAATGCTTATGAAACTCATTCAAATTAAGTTAAATACACATTCGATTGAATATAAAATGAAATAACATGCTTGGTTTGTGTGGAGGATAAATGTTTATAGAAAGTATCAACTGGTTTCACTTCTATACCTAATGACATAGGGGTTGAAGCAATTAGAGGTTTATTAACAAAGGAGTCTTCCTTCAGCAATAACAGGCAACTATTGATAGGCCAACTTTTAGATTTAGTACTCAGTAATAATGCCTTCTAGACAGTTACTATTTACAACAATGGGGGGTGGCAATGGGCACTCCGTGTGCTAACACGTATGCCAACCTGGTTGTTCTCAGTTGGGAACAAAGTTGCCTATTTAGCCACCCCTCTTTTGCTCAAGTAAAAGTCTACAAACGTTTTGTAGATGATATTTTTATTATTTGGGAAGGCACAGAAATTGAATTCAAGAATTTTTTATCCTATTTAGAAACTACTTCATCATTCCTCAAGTTCACTATGGAATGTTCTTATGAAAAGATACATTTCTTAGACACCACACTTAGCATCACTGATGATGGTTCTATTGTATCAACACTCTACAGAAAGCCCACTTGGAAGAATACTTTGTTAACTTTCGATAGCATGCATCCCAGGCACATTTTTCCAGGTATAATAAAAAGCCAATTCATTAGGCTAACTAGACTTTGTAAAAATAGTAATGATTTACATTTTGAAGCTGATCATCTGGAAAAATTGTTCATTGAAAGAGGTTATCATCCAAACTTAGTTAATAACATCAAAAATAGTATCATTAAGAAAATACCATCTACTCACAAGATTTTTACACCTCTGAACACAGAACATAGAGATACAAAAATGAATCATGTTGCCATTACTTTGAATTATACCAGCAACACAAATCAGGTAAAAGAGGTGTATAATAACAACTGGAAGATTTTAATTATGGATCCAGATACTAAAATTATTGTAGGAAACAAACCCCATTTTATGTACAGAAATAGTCCGAATCTTAAACGGATATTATGTAATGATATACACATTACACATCCTACACCCATTTTGAACAGCAGGAGAATAGGTACTTTTCCTTGTTACAACTGCAATAGATGTAATTTTATCTCTGAAGTACAAGAGTTTCAACATCCTAGCTTAAACTATACTTTTCAACCAAGATTTTTTGCAACTTGTACCACAAAGAACATAATTTATCTTGCAACTTGTAAAGAATGCCAGGCTTTCTATGTTGGGCTAACAAAGAGATGTCTGGAGGACAGAATATATGGACATCTCTATGATATACAAAGAAAGAATGACCTCAATGCTCTAGCGAAACATATAATAGAATTTCCTTTGCACAAGTTTTGCTTTAGAGTCTTAGAGATAGTCACCATTAACAAGAGAGGTGGTAATAACACCACATATCTGAGTAATAAAGAACTAAAATGGATTTTACGACTAGGTGCCCACATACCTCCTGGCATCAATAGTTATATATCTATAAAACCTGTCTTAGAAACAAGATGAACTTCTTTTCATTCCACATTATTTGTTTCCAAGATATTCCATGGGTAACACACACATGATGAATTCATTATATTCTATTTTACATGGAATGATAAAGTTTGCTGTTTTTATATTCATTTACTTACTTATTTATTTAATAGATATATATTCATATAGTTATTTATTCACTTGCCTATACACATTTCTGTATCTATTTATTAACTTATTAATTGATTTATGTAAATATTTGGCTATAGATTCATCATTCATTATTTTTAGTATCCCTAGATTCAAATATTTTATATTTTATATTATTCTATATTTATTATTCAACATTTCATTTATGTATTTAATATACATTTCAAGTTAATAGCACTTTTTTATAATGAAATTTATACTAAAAACCAGTTGATACTTTCTATAAACATTTATCCTCCACACAAACCAAGCATGTTATTTCATTTTATATTCAATCGAATGTGTATTTAACTTAATTTGAATGAGTTTCATAAGCATTAATAAGTTGACATTTCCTGTTGCTAATGTAAACCAGAACATGTTATTTCAGTTTTGCTACTTCAGTTTGTTTATAACTAAATGTGAATCTAAGTTAAATGTATTTAATTGAAAGTAATTTAGTCAATTAATTTATTATGATTACTGTTTTTGGCGCCTTTTTTAATATATAAACAGGAATCTTATATGATTTTACATTGTCTGATGAAGCGTAGTAGGTGCTACGCGAAAGCGCTCACTCAATAAATTTCTTTTTCGTACTCATATTGGATTATTGCCGAATTTTTTCAGCCTGTCTTGCTGACCTTGCTTTGACTTGTTACCAAGCTTTGCTACTTGATTCATCATTGCTATTCTGTATTTTCGTGGTGAGAGAACCTGGTATTTATTACCATGCTTTCATTTTATAGTTGTTCTTATATTCTGCTTTTATTCGTTCGTAATCTGTTATATGTAGAATATTAAATGACATCTTACTGTATTAAACTGTTTGCATTATTGTTGCTTTTGGCCCACGACATAGCTGAAAATGGTCTGTGGGCCTCAGTACCTGTTATGTTAAACAATTAAATAAGGTGGAGATAGGTAGCGGGGACTTGGATGAAGAGGTCAGCATATAGGAATATCAGAAATATGTGATTTTAGGAGGCAGTAAGGAAACTGAAACAAAATCAGCAAAGTTCTTCCCAAAGCAGCCTTAAAAATGGGACAGCTAATGGAGGGGGCAGTCGAAGAAATTCTTCAGATGCATTAGAAATAAAGGAGAACTCTAGACAATGTTAGGTTACTGGAAGGGTTGTGGAGTCTGAACTGGTTTGACTTCACCTGAAAATACCAAATGAATTATTCATGTCTGTATTTGCAATGGGATGTAAGGCAAATGTATCGTCTTCTGCTCTGAGATGCAGATGACAGGTGTACCACAATCCACTATGACAACTTCACTGTCTTGTAAGGAATTCACAATAACTATTTAAAGCTGTGTAGGAGATGGTGCTCCTCTGTACCCTCAAATGTGGGGGTTCTGCCCTAAGCCTTTACTATCTGTGTATACAGCCTCCAGACCTGCATCAACTTAGAGAAAATGTAATACTTTTTTTCTGATTAGGTGAACACTCAGAAATATTTTAGAGAATGTGAGTGTACTGCATGTGCATGGGTCTCAGCCACCTGGAAAAAAACTAGATTTTCAGGATCGTGCTTCTTGAGCTGTTCAAAGATGGTATAACATGAAGCTGTATAGAGGAATGTTAGAAGCATAGTGATAATTTTTGAAAGCAGACTTACACATTGGTATTGGAATATAGATCTACTATGAATAGGAACAAATGAACAGGTGGGGAAGTGATGGCAGAACTGGAGAAGCTGAAAGAGGAATTTTAGAGAGAGTAGGCATCAGAATTTGATGCAGTGATTGCACAGATGTTAAAGAGTTTACAATAGTGCATTATTATCTCTATAAAAAAATTAATTAGAAAAGGGTAATTTGATCCACACACTGATGAATACAGGTCAATTACTTTTACTTCATCCAACAAAACGTTTTAGGAAAAACGATCTGTGGGACAGACTTGTCTCAGTCCTAGATGCTAAACATTCTATGTTTTGGCAATCAGTGACTACACAAGAAACCCAGTGGACATTGTACAGCTGGACTTCATCAGCAAGTCTTTGACATATCTTAATACAAGAAAGCAGTGGGAAACCATGTCAGCTTGTGACTTTATAGTAAGAGAGCTGATGGAAACAAAATCAATGGGTAAGGCTAAGTGAAATGGGGTGGAGCTGTATTATGACAGGTCAGTGACTGTTTATCTGTGATCAAGCAACAGCTAGGGTCAGTCACTTTCTTCCACAGACTCCATAGTAGCCACTCAGTATAGTTGCATATTGATTGTATACACCTCATATGTCTTGTTTATGATCAGTTATTGTTAATCTCATAGTAATGCATTTCAGCTTCTTATACCCAATCTCACACTAGTCCTGCAAAGCCAGACCAATGACTGTTTAACTGCGATCTAATGACAGCAGGAGTGAGTCAATTTCATCAAAAAAATACATCCGTACCCCCTAATTAGCATCACTTTATTAACTGTGCATACTCCAGATGCCTGATTGTGACCAAATGAATGAATAATGGCAACAGCAACATATTTCAGCATGTTGCTGTCAAACACACACAGTGCAACTCCCATGAAAATACAAACACAAAAATTCGCTCACCAATTAGTGACACTAAAGACTCGGTACACTTCTGCTGTCTAATTATGAATGAGTGAACAAATGCGTAAATAATGACTGCAGTAATGTACTTCATCACATTTATGTCAGATGCATGCAATGCAACCCATTACACACACACACACACACACACACACACACACACACACACACACACACCCCTAAGAGTAAGGATGCCCACACCAATTATGATCACATTATTCACTCAGTACACCTCAGATGACTGTGATCAAATGAATGAATGAATAAATAAGTAAATAATGGCCTCAAGAATACATTTTGGCTTATTGCTATCAGATGTATAGAGTGTAACCCACTGTATCTCCTCAGTGAATGGGTTTGAACATACACACACACACAGTTATGCCCAACTACAGGCATTTTACTCTGTACATATATGTCTGATTGCACTCAAATAAATAAATTACCACAGTAATGCTTTGCACTGAATGCATTTGACAGCAATGAACTGAAATCTACTACCACTTCCCAGCACACAAAATCACACACAAGTCCACCCACTTATAGCCACTTTATTGACTTTGTACACATCAGATGTCTGTGATCAAGTAAGTGAATGAATGAATACATACTTAATGGCCACATCAATATATTTTAGTTTTTTGATGTCATACACATACATTGCAACCTATTATAGCTACCCACACATGTGCAGACAGAAATACCTACCAATTAAAGTTATTTTATTGAATCTGCACTTCAGATGTCTGATTGTGATCAGCTGAATGAAGAATGGCCAGAGTAATGCATTTCAGCTTGTTTCTGTCAGACATATAAAGTATAACCTACTGTAAACCCCTGCACTTTTCTCAAACACACACACACACACACACACACACACACACACACACACACACACACACACACATATATATATGCACCCACCAATTACAGCCACTTTTATGTATTGTGTTCAATTCAGATATCTGATAGTGATGAAATGACTACCTGCATACATAAATAGTGGCCATGATAATGTAGTTAATCTTGCTGCTGTCAGGCACATACAGTTAACCCTTACACATACAAATGCCCACCAGTTCCCACTTTATTGACTGTGAACACCTCTGGTGTCTATGAGTAAAGGAATACATGAGTAAATAATGGCCACAGTAATGTATTTCATTGTATATGCACACACACACACACACACACACATGTGCTCATCAGTTTCAGTCACTTTAAAGACTGTGTACACCTCAGATATTCATGAATATTGCCATAGTGGCCACAGTAACATTTCTGCTCACTGCTGTCAGACTCTTATAATGCAAAGTTGGCACAATGGTTAAGGTGTATGCCTTACAAACACAAGGTGCAGGGTTTGATTCTCAAATGGGATAATTGGCTAGACCTAGAATGGTCCACAAGGGCATTAGGGGTAGTACGACTTCAAACCCCACTACACATACTCTCACATGTACAAAATACACACAACTCAATTGTAAACAATGTATATTGTCCTACAGGATATCTGATGTTGGCAATTCAACAGAACACACAGTCATCACCCGCATAGATTATACAGCACAGCAGAGTACTGTTCAATTAAAAAATAGTTAATATTTTCCTGCACTTGCACATTTTTCTGTCCATCCACAATGTCAAGTGTGCTTCCACTTCTGTTTTTTTTAATGTTTCCTCATCATTTGTCACCAGATGTAGCTTGAACCAATAGAAAATGACTGCTCACTGCTTCGCCAAGTAGCTCAAGAATTATCCATTAAAACAATGATTCTAACTACCAGAAATAGCAGGAGGACAGCCAATAATGCATAATTACCGTATTCACAATGGGCACATGTCTAAAGCTGAATTGTTTCAGAATATAGCTCAGCTGAACAACCCAACTTTTTGTTTTTCATAAATCATAATGAAACACATATGCAGTGTATACAGCTGTACAAGTTCCATGTCAGTGGATAGGAAATTTGGCTATTTGGTGGAAACTGAAAATAAGTTCAATACTAGCTTATAGCCTTAACTTTTGCAAAATTGGTAGACTATGTTTTGGACAGATTTACAGCTCCTGAGAGGAAGCTGATGTTCAAAAATGGAGAAGTCATGGCTTCAGCCGCTGCATTTCCTGATAGTTCTGTTTCCTTGTACATGTATTTTTTTAAATATTTTAAACTTTTTATGCACTGCATGTAATATAAGGAAAGTCAAGTGGTGAATATGCATTATGTAACATATTCTGATAGTTTCCCCATTAAGTTACACAGCAACATTTAAAATATTCCTATACATTTGGGATGGTGTACAGTAAAAAGGTCTTCCATGGGCAAATTCATATAGGTATATAATTCTGAGGGCAATAAAATTTAAACTGAGGCAGACTTACAGATTACACAAGAGATAAAACACCTTAATGTGCATGTATATAATTCTGAGGGCAATAAAAGTAAAACTGAGGCAGACTTACAGATTATATAAGAGAGATAACGTCTTAATATGTATGTAACATTGTGGAGAAGGGAGAATATCTAGTGTCATAAAAGTTCCTTGGAGAGTACAAAAGGGTCAGGTTTTCCATTGGAAAGGCACTCTTTAAGAAGACCATATAGATGAAGTTGGACGGGGATGTGATTGAAGAATCTTCAAAAGAATCTATCACAATATAGGTGGTAGCAAGGATGATTACTCTGTTAAAGATTACAGTGTGGGATGAAACTGTAAATAAACATATAAATAAAAGGTTGCAGTCTGTAAGAGAGGGAGAATGTTCGTAAGAGTGAATGCTCTTACAGTCTTGTTTTTAAACCTTTTGCCTGCTTTCCGTGTGAGATCATGGAAGAGTGTGGTTTGGGAATTTGCACTTACCCCACTGTTATGGAATCTCAGAGTTGGTGTACATTATATGCAGGAAGGGGGGTGGGGTTATATTTTATACACACACACACACACACACATATATATATATATATATATATATATATATATATATATATATATATATATATATATTAGGGGTTATAAAATATATTTTTTGCTCTTTTTTCCCTGGTTTGATCTTTTTAGATTCGATCTAAAAATATTATTTTTCACTGTTTTACAGTTAGGTAAATAACACATTCAATATACATGCATACGTACATGGGAGAGTTTTACAGCCGCGGTGGTGCAGTGGTAGCATTGTTGCCTCACTGCAAGAGGTTCTCCTGTTCAATTCTCGGCTGGAGTGCCTTCTGTGTGGAGTCTGCATGTCCTCCCCGCGGTTGAGTGGCATTTGAAAGGCATGCGTGAATGGGCGTGCCTTCGCTGAAGGTTGGGTGTTGGGCTGGCAACTCGGCACCATAAAAATCTACTGCCAATCATTAGCGGACCAGAGTTCTGCTGTGGCGACCCCTAACCAGGAAAAGCTGAAAAGACAAACAACAACGTACATGGGAGAGTTTTAACAAAATCCTGGAAGCCACGATGTACAGTCTTCTTGTTGTTTGTCTTTTGGCTTTTTCCCGGTAAGGGGTCGCCACAGCGGAACTCCAGTCCGCTAATGATTGGCAGTAGATTTTTGCAGAATGCCGAGGTGCCAGCTCGACGCCCAACCTTCAATGAAGGCACGCCCATTTACACATGCATGTCTTTCGAACACTACCCAACCGCAGGGAGGACATGCAGACTCCACACAGAAGGCCCCTCCCAAGCCAAGCTGAGAATCAAATGGGAGAACCTCTTGCTGTGTGGTAACAACGCTACCGCTGTACCACTGCGGCATGACATCTTCTAAGAAAGAAAAAAAAGAGTTCACATACTTAGAGGGACTGAATGGCAATAGACCATTATCCACTCACACTTTTTGTATCTGCACATGTCTACTTAGAGGTTACGAACATATGTTCACTGTAGTGACTAGTCTGAGTGGTGACTGACTCAGAAATTATGCTTTGTCGTTTACTGCAATGTAGTGAAAAAATAAACATACTGCTTCACTTGCTGTTGTGTAACTTTAATTAATAACAGCTAAACAGAACCCATGTTTAATTATTTTAATGCTTTGCTGCAGTGTCACTCAGGTGCTGTTATTTGGAGGGAGGTTTGTATCAGAAACAAAATAAATGTGGCAGGACTGACTCAAATGAGGGTGATACAAGCAATTAAACATGCTAAAGTAAACAAGTTTTTTAAAGTGCTGCAGACTGCAGAGGATTACAAGGTTTATACAGAAACACAAGTACATTCCCCTCCCTGAAGGCATGATGCTTTTGCTACTTGAAGGATAGGATTATGCTTTTAGTTAGCATTTGCTCAAACTGTTTTTTTGTGATTTAGAATGATTCTGTACTATTTTAAGCCACACTATACAGAAGCAGTAGACAGAAGTTCAGCCCGAAACAGCAGAGAAGGGGAAGGGGACAGCAGTGATAGTGAAACAAGAGAAAAGTAAAGAAAGACATTAGAAACAGCATTAACTCGTTCACACCTGCAGCACTGATCATGCTACGTAATGCCTCGTACCTGCATTGCTTTGTGTGTGGGCTGCCTTGTTCCAGTCAAGTCTTCAGTATTTGAAAGTTAGACTGCGCAGAGTGCTATTATTTCAGTGTAACAACTGCAGTAATGAATTATCAGTAATCAGAGCTGCAATTGCGCAGGAGTAATGCAACATAATTCTTTTATCTGAATTCATAAAACTGCTTTATTTGTTCAGTTAAAAAACACTTCTGATATTTATACATTTTCTTTGACTCAGAACTCCAGGCAACTGCAGTCCAACATTCCGGCAGTCAGGAATGTGACACCTCATTAACTGACATGAGCTCAGCCACAAAAGGTTATGCTGGAGCAAAAAAAAAATAGTGTGAGGATGCAGTGTACCAGAATATCCCCCAGTACAGGGTAAGTTACAGGATAAAAGTACCCACACCAGAATGAGACTACACCCCTGGAGGTGGGATAAGTTAATACTGAGATTTTAAGTTACTGCATGTCTGGAAAAAGAACCCATGCAGGTAGGTGCAGTTCTATGCAAAAGATGGATAGGATGGCAGCCAATAGGGATTCCCCTATACAGGAATCCTACTTATCGGGACCTAGACATTTCCAGGCAGCCAAAAGCTCCAGAGGTATTGGCATCACAGACAGGCCAGCTAGACAAGTCCAGTGCTTGCCCTGTTGAGTCATTCTTGGCTGCCCTGACCAACACAGCAAATATGTTATACATTAGCACAGCTTACCACTGCCAATAAATACCTTTGGCAACTGTGGATAGGAGGATTACATGAAACTGAAAATTCAAACAGATAATGGAGAAAGGCAGTATTACACAAGCAAGTAGACACGGGTTCGGTATCAACACTTAGCATAGTCATGTTAGATAGCTAGAATCAAGTAAGTCAAATAGAAGGTCTCAACTAGAAGCATTCAAAAAAAAGTAAAAGCAGCAAGAAATGTTGGGGGGTTTAGGGGAGAGCTATCTGAGAGACAGGCTGGGAGGGTGGCCTAATGGTTAAGGTGTTTGCCTTACAAACACAAGGTGCAGGGTTTGAATCTCACAAGGGATAATTGGTTAGGCTTAAAATGGCTCGAAAGGGCAGTTAGCTTAGTACTAATCTATATCTATGAACCTATGAACATATTTCTCAGGGCTGTTTGGCACAAGGTCAAAGCTGGATATAGTTTATATAATGCAGGAGCATGAATACCTAATAAACAAGATGCAGACTCACCCTGTCTTGCCCTAGTAAAAACAGAACTCAGATACCCAGGAAGGATATTAGAAAAAAGCACTGGGGGTTAGCAGTATTTGCCCGAAGAATGCACAAAAGAAAACATGCCTGTGAGGTTGGTGTCAAGAAAATCTAAGAAAACTACAGGAGGGGGGCAAGATGGCACAGTGGTGGAGCGGTTTGCATTGTTGCCTCACAGCAAGAGGTTCTCTGGTTCGATTCTTTGCTATAGTGCCTTCTGTGTGGAGTCTGCATGTCCTCCCTGCGTTCATGTGGGTTTCCTCCCACGTTACAAAGACATGCATCTGGAGGGTTTCCTCCACGGGCCTCCTCTGAAAACTGGCTTGTTTCAAGTTGGACTTTCAAGGTAAACAAATTCATAGGTTCATAGGTGTGTACTAGGCTAATGATCCTGGAGCCTTTACAAACCTAACCCATAGGATTATCTTGACATCGTGCCACCCGACCTTAGTTCCCAGTACCTCTGTCGAGTAGAGCCACTGGAGTGATCCCCGGCGTGAATTTTCTGTTTCCCATCCACTCATCAAGGTTTCTCTTGAAGAGGGCCAGTGAAGTGCTCTGTTTGATATGTATGGGAAGTCTATTCCATAGCAAGGGCAGTCTCTGGGTTATGAACCTGTCCTTCCAGCATGTTCTGCTGATTGTGGTAATGAGGTTGAGGTCACTGTGTGGATTTCTTGCTCTAAGAAGTTGAGAGGTATGAGTAAAGGTTGTCTAGAAGTTGTTACAAACTTCTTTAAGGAGATAGAGTTCCATAAGTTAACTAGAGATGAAGGTTGGGATTTGATGAAGCCTAGAATAGTGTACCTCCCAGAGGTCTTGTGGAGAGAATGCCAGAAGGAATTAATTCCCATTTGGCACAAGTTATTCAACAGGATAACTGAACACAAGACAATGCAAGATTTATGGCAGAAAGTGCCATACTGGTTATATCAAAAGAATGGAAAGACCTTGGTAACCCAAGTTTCTGTCATCCAATATCAATACTAAATCATGATTATAAAGTTTTTTTTATTACAATACTGGCAGATAGACTGGCAAAAGTGACCCCTGACCTGTGCAGGTTTATAAAGAATAGACAAACCTTTGGCTGTATTATTAGAAATCACATGATGCATAGCGAAGTCTTGAAGAGGGAAAACATGAATTAGTCTTGTTAAGTTTTGATGCAGAAAATGCATTTTATAGAGATCACTAGGATTATGTGTGGAAAGCTATGCCCAAGATGGACTTTCCTAGGAGAGTTTAGATCATGATTAAAAGAAGTGTGCAGGGATTTCATAGTGGTTGTAAAGGTCAAGGCTCTAGTAATGTCTGAAGTGCAGATCACAAGGGGAACAAGGCAGGGATAACCACTGTTCCCATTGCTCGTTGCACTTTATCTAGAACCCCTGGCTCAGAAAAGTAGATAATTAGATATAAAGGACTGAGACTGGGAAGGGAGTGTGGAAAAATTGGCCTTATTTGCTGATAAATGTAATTTTATACAGTACTGACCCAATGAGAGATATGATGGAAATATTTGACATTGTAAGGCAGTTTGCAAAGATTTCAAGATATAAGATTAATGAAGACAAAACTAAGGCCATTAATGTGAATTTTGAACCAACCCACAATTTAGTTCAGAAATGTCTGCAGCTCTAGGGCCATTTTAGAGTAAGGTACCTTGTGGTCTGGATTTTAACAGGCCCCTACCAACCCCAAAAGAAACATGGAGAAAGGTAAAGTCTAAGGAAGTTGCAGAGATGGAAAACTGTAGTAACAGACACGGATAACAGAATCCAGGCAATAAAAATGTTTACAGCTCCTCAGATCTTGTATGCAACACAATCATTTGTATATGATCCATGGAGGAGTTTTTCAGAAGGTCTTAGGAGAGAAACAATGAACTAGATATGGAACAACAAGGCCCCCAGGGTAAAATGAAAAAAAAAGATGGCATTGCCCGCAGACATGGGATGTCTGACATTTCCCAGTCTATACAAGTATTTTAGAGCAGTGCATTCAAGATTGCCACATACTTTGAAAAACTCAGTGTACACTTCAAAATGATGATGGATGGTACAGATGATGGAAGGGGGGACTCGTGTGACAAGTATATAATGACATACGCAGGGTGTTGAGTATAAGCTCTGGAGATTTGAACTAGAACCCGATAGGATCACCCAACTGTCACATACCTCTTAATATTGAAGTATTAAACAGATGGTGGTCTAGGAATAGGAAGTTCTAGTTTGTGGAGCAACTTCCAGAGGGGAAAAGAAGATCAGAGCAGGAAGAAATATATGAAAACTATCAACTTTAAGCATTAGAATTGTTAAGCTACAAGAGAACAGGTAGTGGTGAACTATGAGATGGAAATGAAAAGAAAACCATATTGTCAAGATCAGGTACTGAGCTACAAAGAGGGGTAATACATAGGGTATACCATGCCTTGGTGGACAACAGTTGCAGAGAAAAAGCAAGTCAAGCCCCTTTTATATGGCTGGGAGACAGCATATGATGTACCCTGAAGTGAGTGTATGTGCACTCTGGATAAATAGGAGTTTGGAGGCGTACTTTCTGGCCTTGTGAGAAATTGGAGACCTTCAGGTTTAATTTGTAGGTCTTCATGCCAGGAATCATGGTAAGACACTAGCAGGTTGAGGCGATTAATTTTCTCCTGAGCTGAGCTGCTGGAAGGAAAGTGACATGATATGTTAATGTACTAAGATTTTTGTTATTAACCACCAAAAACAGTAAACTAGGAGTTGGAAAACAGGCAAAGAAGTGAACATTAGGGAGGTGATGCATGTAATGGCAGAAATGATGCAAATAGAAAAGCAGATACTGAAGGAAAGAATGACTAAGCAATGTATAAAAATGAATCTTCTGGGATGAAAATAAAAATCAGGAAGAAGTAATGAGGAGGCATCACTGGAAGGAGAAATGGGAAAGTGATACACATGGGCTCATAGTGTGTGAGAAACAGGAGGAGAATTAAAACAATGGCTGTATCTGTGAGTAATATTAAATTCTGTGTAAATACTCTGTGTTTGTTCTTTGGTATGTTTTGTAAATCGGGTTATAGGTTATACTAATGTTAGTAAACTGCAGGGTTAATAGGTTATAGTGATGTTAGTTAACTGCGGGGTTAATAGGTTGTAATGATGTTAGTTAACTGCAGGGTTAATACGTTATAGTGATGCTAGTTAACTGCGGGGTTAATAGGTTATACTAATGTTAGTAAACTGCGGGGTTAGTAGGTTATAGTGATGCTAGTTAACTGTGGGGTTAATAGGTTGTAATGTTAGTTAACTGCAGGGTTAATAGGTTATAGTGATGTCAGTAAACTGCGGGATTAATAGGTTATAGTGATGTTAGTAAACTGCGGGGTTAATATTTTTTTTTAATTTTTTTATTTTTACATTTGTTAACTGGGAAAATCTGACTTGGAACGAAGCCAATTTTCAGCGGAGGCCCGGGGAGAAAGGCTCTAGATAATAGGTTATACTAATGTTAGTAAACTGAGTGGTTAATAGATTATACTAATGTTAGTTAACTGAGGGGTTAATAGGTTATACTGATGTTAATAAACTACGGGGCATGGGGCTGGGATGTTCAAAGAGTTCCAAAGGACAGGACAGCCTGCGGATATATATTTTGTGTGTATCATGCATGTGAACTGCACATTGTGTTGAATAGTTATTAAATGAATTATCCCTAAAAAAAGCAGCAAGAAATACTCCTATAATGAATTTATCAGACAATATCAGTAAGTGGGTGTGCTTCTGAAAGACAGTAAGCAGTGGTTTTCAGAACTAATGAAAGAAAACTCCACCAACAACATGGGAGTGTTCCTACTTGTGCAGATGAACATATACATGGAGAGAACAGCACATGACATTTCAGATTAGACTGAAATAATACTAAGTGGAAGGGGAGGGCCAGAACAAAAGGGAAAACAGATAACTCAGCACAGAAAGATATAACAATGAGCAAAGAGTCAGATCAAGGGAGAAAAGAATAGAGTTTCACTGTACAGAAGAACGGAATAGCTCCTAGACCAGAAACAATACTTCTTGTAGAGTGAGGGTGGCAAAGCAGTGACAAGCGTTTTTTTCAGCACTAATTTTGGAAGTCGCCAATGCTTTTAGGCACTACAGAGGAGCAAGCAGTAGCGTGTGATAGTTTCAAGCAGAGCCTTGTGTAGAGTATCATCACTAGAAGCAGGGAAATGCATCTAAGTGACTAAACTACAGTGTAATGCCAGGCAGTATGTGATAGTACTGGATAAAAAAAGGGAACGGCTTTCTAGAACATCATATGGAGAATAGAGGCAGATCAAGGCATAACGAGATATGGAATTAGAAAAAACATAAGAAAGTTATAGACAATATAAAATAACAAGGGTACTAAGCTAAGATGGACGAAGGAGGAAAAGCTAATTGGAAAACTAGAAAAGATGCATGGAGCAAAAGGGAAGGAGGAAGGGAGTAATCCATGCGAGAAAAGAGAAGATGGTGTGATGTGAGTATGGTGGGATCGTGGTTGGCTCAGGCAGCTTTTGGGTAGGGGTCTTCAAGAGAAGGGTGGAACTTCTGTGAAGGATATGGCAGAGACAGACATGTTAGTGAACTGGCTAGTCAGACAGGAATGGCAGCTTGGGACGCTGAATGAGGAGACTACAAGGAGACAGGATGGAGGGAAAGCATAGGAAGAGGCAAGAGTAGATCGGTAGTAAGATGTGTAGGAACAAAAGAAGACTCAGATATAAATAAAGGGGGGGGGAAAGTGGTGTGCAAAGTGAATAAATCATCAATATAGGTAGTGAAATGAGTAGGTCCAAAATGAGACTCAAACAGTAAGACAAGTAGAGAACTTGGCGTAAGAAATGAATAGATCATCAATAGAAGAGGTTATAGGAGTAGGAACACAAGCAGCAGCAGACAGGGAGACAAGTGGGTAAAGTGGTGTGAGAAAAGCCAGACAGGTAATGAAGATATGGTAGTAGATGGTGAAGACAGCTAAGAGATAAGACTGGCAGCTGTCAAATAGCAGAGGGGCAGGACAACTGAGAGTAGAAGAAAAAACAGATGGGTCGGATGGGACAACTGGAAAGAAACTGCAGAAAAAGAACACGGAGGTAGGTGGCAGAAAAAGAAGAACGTGACACTTTTAGATGAGCAAGGAAGGTTACTCAGAAGAAGATGATGGCTGACGGAAGTAACAGGGCAGGCAGCTCTAGGACAGGGGTATGGAACAATGACAACATTTACCAAGAAACTGCGAATTATACAAAACAATTCTGAGTTCTGGTAATTTGGAAACAATGGCATTTTTAATGTGATAGCATGTTATACTCTTCTAGTAAATAAAATAAAAGCTTCTATTCATTTCTAATAATTATCATAGGGTTATTTAACATTCTTTTCAGGTACCACCAACTCTGGCATCTGGGACTTTGGAATCAGGTGTCTGTACTGAAAATGCAGTACAGAAGGGGGGTGTACTACTTCTATGAAGTACCATCCTTTCAATGAGACATTAAACTAGTTATGTGGTATGGTGAGAGAACCAATCTTTGCTACATGAAACATGAATAAAAACATGCTGAACCACTCAAATATTATGCAGCACACCAGAAAAAGGGTCTTCTTTCTCCCCCCACAGTGAAGTTGCAATAGAAGACACATGTAACGGGTCCTTCCAGTTTACTTTATAAGGTGGAGGGACAATTTTTTGCCTGTTGCATGGAATAACAACTTCAGTAGTTATTCAGACTGTTGACTAACATCTTCCTTTCTTACTGTATTTCTCCTTGCCTTCACAGGACAAAAAGATGTCTGTGATCCCATTTTTACATGTGTGACAAATGTGATATATTACATATCTGTCTTTAAACGTTACACTATGAAGCTGTGAAAATAATTATTTTCAATATGTTTTATATCATAATTTAATCTATTCTTCATCTAAGCACACGGTCACTTGTTTCTTTGATGGAGTGCAAGAAAAGTGAAAGCAATGTGTCATGAACTAACCTGACACACAGTTTTTTGACAGTTCTGACCTTAAGAGACCATCGACCCCCAAACTCAGTATGGTACTAGCTTTTATGGTGGTTTTGTATGTGAATGAACCAAGCTGTCCTATGAGAGAGCTCATTTCCATGAAATCTGCATAGGAAGAGTTCTTAGGTTTTATAAAAACAACCTGGTTTATGCATCCATTTCTGAGTCAGCTCTACCACGTTCCTCTCTCAACTTAAAAAATGATTATTATTAGTAATAATAAGAATAATCCTTCTGTTTCTCAGACATATCTTACACCAACCCCGTTTTCATATACAAGATGATTTTATTTATTTTATTAATAAATAAAATAAAATAAGAATAATCCTTCTGTTTCTCAGACATATCTTACACCAACCCCGTTTTCATATACAAGATGATACTGGTGATTATCAAGCATTCTTAATAAGAAAGATGATTCTCTCTTTTTTCAGTGAAAAAAAAAATCTGCATATCAATACTATAGTGACTACCTTTGTGATGAAATGTGTGTTGAGATTACTGCACAAAAGCAACACCCACAATAAATAGTTATTTTATTTATATATGCATTTGTCTGTAAAATAAAAACTTTTATTGACTTCTGTATTACTGCAAAGATCATAAACTCCTACTCGATTACAAGACAATCCCCAAAATGTATTTAAAGTATAAATTTTGGGAAACCATAGCATTATAAGCAGATGAGTTTGTAATCTGACATGTTTATTCTAGTTCTGCCAACACGTTTCTTCATATCACCTCGTAAATGAGAAAGCTGTCAAAATCCACACACAAACCAAGAAAAAAAAATATCTTGCATCCAGATAAAAATTTCCTCTCTTAAAAAGTTATAGTCACCATTCTTATTTAGAAAACTGCATCACAAAGTAGGGCAAACTGAAAGATATGGTCCACATATAACAAGATACCACAGCATAATAGGGGAATCCTAAATGAAAGACCAGCACTTGTAGAGTTTTACTAGAATCCAGGACAGACTCTGCTGTTAGAAAGCATCTATATCACTTCATCGAATACGTGACTATCGAATGCTCACATGAGCGAATATTCACGTACTCGAAAACTGTATTGTGTGGGGCTGCCCCCCCCCCCGCTAAATATATATTCCTACTCTGAGATTGCACTACAGTGAGGAAAGGGCAAAAATCCTGATCTTCACTGTACCCCCAAAAAAATTCATAAACTTCAAGTACGTGAATATTCGCTCATGTGAGCGTTCGATGTTCACGTATTTCATGAAGTGATATAGACCTGTTAGAAAAGGGATAATTAGTACCATATAAAATATTGCATGATAACTATAAAAACAATCAGAGGAGATTAGAAAGGATTGGGAAGAGAGACTGGATAAGCAATTCACAAAGAAACAATGGGAGGATATATGTATGTCTCCCAAATAAGCAACAAAGTCTAGGATCTGTGCTTGGAAGTGCTTGCACATGTATTTTTATACCCTAAGTAGACTCCAAAGAATTTTTCCTCAGGTAGATATCAAGTGTTGGAGTTGTGATGGGGAAGAAAGACATAACTGGGAACATATTTTTGGGAGTGTAGTAATTTGGCAGACTAAAAAATTCCTTGCAGACTATCAGAAATACATTTTTTTAATTAAACAAGAAACATCTTTCTTAAACTGAACTAAAAACTGAACTGAAAATAAAGAAAGAAGAACTAAATTTAAGCAATAAAAAACTTTCTCACTAGGCAGACAAAGGATTGGAGCCAAACTTAGTATTAAGCACTTCCATTCTTTATTTAGTAAACAGAACTTCTTCAGAAAACTAAAACTGTGAGCAAAGTACACAAATATATAAGTCAACGCAAGCAGGTTGTAAAATGGTGTTGTACATAAAAAAAAAAAAAAAAAAAAAACGGCGGGTGCCAATACAAATGTAAAGCAGCATATTAAGTAACCTCTGGTGGCAAAGCACGTCAGACAGTAAGACTACATCAAGTAATAAAACTTAACTAAGTAAAAACAAGGGAAAAGTAACACACAAGTATTAGTAAGCCCTGTGGCTATCTCTGCCACTTCAGTACATACTTGATGTTAAGAGTTTCAATTAACCCTGGGCTTGTATTTGCATTTAACTGCAATTGCCACATCAACTCTCTGACTTCTAAAAAAGTATCAGCATCTCTAAAACAAATTTAAATGTTCCGGAATAAAAAATAGGAATTTTTGAAAACCAGGACAATACTGGCTATGTTTAGCTAAAGCCTTTTTTGGATCCTTATTTCTAATGGCTGCACAATGTTCTTTAACGCAGCTAAACAGTTTTCCGGAAGTCTTGCCAATATATGAATAAGAACATTATCATATATGACACAGACGACCTTACATTTATATAAATGAAAATAAACCATACCAACACAACTCTAGCTGTAAACATTATACACTGTGTATAATATACCCAGTCATTGTCAGTCAACCATTGCATAGTTCATTCGAATCCAGCCTTCTATTAAATCTCGTTCCTCCCCTACATGTATTGATCTCACACTTCCTATTTTTTCCTGTGTAATTTGCTCCTACCCCTTTTGTAAAGATCCAAATTCCAGTTGTTTTATCTCTCTTACTATCGCTGCTTCTAGTAAAGTTGGTTTAGGCTTTTATTTCCATTTTCTAGTAATTGCTTTTTTGGCAGCCACCATAATTAGACTGAACAAGGCCTTATTATTTCTAGACAATTCCAATTCTGTATCATAGGTCAAAATCTTTAAAGTTTGCCAATTTATTACACTCCTAGAAAATATGTTCTCAGTCACCTCTTTCTTCCCCATCACACCTCCAACATTTGCTGTCTACCTGAGGAAAAATTCTTTGGAGTCTACTTTGGGTATAAAAATACCTGTGTAAACGCTTCCAAGCAAAGATCTTAAATCTTTTAGACTGTGTTGTATATTTGCAAAACATGCATATACCCCCCATTGTTTCTTTGTGAATTGCTTAACCAATCTCTGTTCCAATCCTTTCTAACCTCCTCTGATTGATTCTTGTAGTTAACATGCAATATTTTATATGGTCTACTAATTAGTCCTTTCTCAATGGCAACTTTTGTTCTAAATTCTACTAAAAACTTTACTAGTGATGGTCTTTTGTTTAGGACCCCCCCAATTTCTTTCTCTTTGCCTATACTCTGATATAAATCCTTGATAGGGAAGGCAATCTCTAACCTGTAGTCCAAACAAGTTATTGGTGTCTTCCCATTCTGTTATCTTTCCCTTTCTAGCTATTTGTTCCCAATTCCTGGGTTCCTTTGCCAGTTTTCTCCAATAAATTCCAGCCCCCTCTTGCCTATTGTCTGTATCCCTAATTGTACTCATCCCTATCGGCAGAATCTCCTTTCTCCATTCCCATGTTGGCTTAGTTCTTGAAATACTTTCTGCTACTTTATTAATGTAATATTTTGTATGATTATTGTTATTCTCCTTAATGGTCTGCATCTAAAATCGCAGTTGTTCCTTGTTTCTTAAGCGTCCCTCCTGTTTCAACATCATATCTTTCCACTTTGTGTTACAGTTTTCTGCTTGTGCTATGTATAGGAGCCTTAACTGTGTTGTGAAATATACCTTCAAATTGGGTAATCCCAATCCGCACTATTCTATTGGAAGAATAAGCTTATCTCTGTTGACTCTTGCCAGCTTTCCCTCCCAGGTAAAATCCTTCAACTCTTTATTAATTGCTATCCACAATGTCTCCTCTGGTTGCTAAAAATATGCCTGACCTGTAATTTAAGACTAAAGGGACTAAAAAAATGTAACTGCTTGCAGCTTATTATCGATATCCATATAACAGAGCTTCCATTTTCTCACTTTTTGTATTATGTTTCATTTAGTCTCTTTCCACATATTCTTAGCTGCCACACCAGAATCATTTTAATACATACTCCTTTCTTCATTTTATCATGTCCCCATAAGTATCGATATTGCTGAACCAATTTGTATGTGGGTACATAATTTACTGCTATTGCCTTTGTTTTAACTTCTTTAATTCTGTATCCTGAAAAGGTATGAAACTGTCTCAGTATGTTCCATAGCACTGTAATGTCCCTTTCTGGTTTTGTCATGTATAAAATAATGTCATCTGCAACTAGAGCTATTTTTTCTTGACTACCATACCAATTATATCCTTGGATTTTTGAGTCCCTTATTTTCTTTGCCAGTGGTTCTAAATGCAATGCAAATAACAAAGGGAAGAGAGGATGCCAAAGCCTGGTTCCTCATCTCAAGCAGAGATTATCAGAGAGGACCCCACTCACTTTAATTTTCACCTCCGATCCCTCATATATCCTCCTAATCAACCTTATAATTTTACCAGAAAATGCAAATGCTTCCATTGCTCTGCTCATAAATTCCCAGCTTACTCAATCAAATGTTTTCTCTGCATCAAGACCCACCAACAACAGTGGTATTTTTTTACATTCTGCTTCCCTCTGGATCATCAGTGTTCTGTTAATGTGTTTATCTCCCCTCCACAAAACCAAATGGATCCATATCTATCAATTTTGGCATCACTTTTGCCATTCTTTTAGCCATTAGAGACATAAACAATTTATAATCATGGTTTAGTATTAAAATGGGCCTGTATGAAGCTGGATCTGATGGACCTTTGCCCTGTTTAGGTATTACAGCTACCACCACTTTCTTCCAGAATGTTGGCACTTCTCCTCCTCTTAAAATACTGTTAAACAAAACCTTCCAGACATTTATCAGTTTTTTTCCCTCCTAGCTTCCAAACTTCTACAGGAATACCATCTATTCATGGGGACTTTCCTGTACATTGGTTATACATCACAATTTTTATCTTATCTCCTCCTATCCTAACTGTTATCAGTTGAACCTCCTCTACTTCTAGCCTTGACATATTTAATTCTTCCATAAACATTTCCATTTGTACCTTTTCTTTATTTCCATATTTCTCTGCTTTATACAGACTTTCGCAGAATTTCTGAAATGTTTCTAATATTTCTACAAGATTTCTTGTTATCTTCCTTATTATAAGCTCCCTAAGCTTGGTGACAGCCCTTTCAACTGTCTGTTGAGTCATTGTGCTAAAAGATTTGCACTCTAGAGTGATTATCAAAAAAAAAAACTGTTGCTTAACAGCAATCTTTCTAAACTCATGCATATTATTGAGGTAATCCCTTATTTTCTGTTTAGCATTCTGGAGTTGTTGTTCTTCTTGTTCTGTGAGATTCCCCTATTTTGCAATACTTTAACATATGTCAGTCCCTCTAAATAATTCTTGTTAATTCTTAACTATATCTCCCTTTCTTTTATTTCCACTCTATTTTTAAATTCCACTTTAATTTTATCCCACTTCCTAGCTATATTTTCAGAAGAAGTTTCTATGTTTAATAGCTCCTGAATAATTTCCACTACTCATGCCTTAAATTCCTCTCCTTACAGCAAATAGGTGGGAAAGTGCTAGTGTCTCATTTTTGTTTCATTACCATGTGTTTTTATTTTACTTATCATTGGCATATGATCTGAAGTAGTTATTGGGTGTGTATGAAGACTTTCAATTAAATGCACATGCTCCTGTGAAATGCAAATTCTTTCTAGCCTAGCTCAGTTTTTGAATCTTGGGAAATAATATGTAAATTCACTCCAAACTCCTAGTACTGAATACACATCTTCCATGCCAAATAGTTTCATAAATTTATTTAAAAATCTACCATCATGTCATAATATGAGGTAGTGCCAACTGTGCAGAGAGAGTAGGGCAGTGCATGTGTAACATATGCCGGTATAGCTAGCTGGTGTTTTGTAAAGAATTTTATGTCGTTTGACTATCACACTGATTTGTACAGATATTTGTGTTAATGTATTTGTAAAGTTGCTTTTGTTAAAAATGCATCAACAATGGGTCCTGCTGGACAGAAAAGAGATATGCATGTATGTCAGACAGTATTATTATAACTTATTAAATGTGTGTGTTTTAATAGCGAATTCTGGAAGGGAAAAGGTTAATCTCAGTCTAGCTAAGTTTGAAAAAAAAAGGTTGAAAATTAAATGGGTTAGTTTAAGCCATAAAGATTTTATCTTACAGGTCTGACTGCAGCCAGAGACAAAAATGTCTGGGAAAATCAGGACTAGGAATCTTGCTGTATTGTCCTTTGGGGTGAACTAATTACTACTCTGGAAGGGTGGAAGTTTCTGAAATTGCTTTATAGCTTTCAGATGCTGCAACAGATCTTAGCAAAGCTCTGAGTGTGTATTGTACCCGAGTCAGGTGAACAGAGGGGATGTCATTCTATAACCAGCACTGAAATGATTTATTTATTTACATTTGTTGACCGGGAGTGTCTGACTGGACGTAGGTCCATTTTCAGCGGAGGCCCGGGGAGAAAAGCTCCACAGTTAAAATAAACAGACAGTAGTTACATTGGATTACATAGTGATTAACAATATAACATAGCAATTACTTACAACATATTTACAGATGAAGAACATAGTGCATCAGTAGACAACTAGAATCTTTATCTGTGAAGTACGTAACAGACATTAACACATGTTACAATAAGATGTTCCTGCTGTATAATGAGTACTAGGCTTATGAGCATCTGAGCTTGCTATAATCAAGGTAGTTAGTGGAGTGGAAAGAAAGGTAGTGGTTGGATGGGGTGGGTGATTTTAGAGTGGGAGTTGCAAGGGCATAGCCAGCATCTTTTTAGGTGTGCTTTTAGTAAAGTTTTGAAGTGGGTGCATGATGGTACGGAGGTAACTGTGGGTGGAAGGGAGTTCCATAATTTGGCTATGGTGCAAGAGAATAGTGCTTCACCAGAAGAGTTATTGGCTTTAGTGATCTGCAAGTGATTTCTGTTGCTGGATCTTACTGGTCTGGTGGTGCGATAGGGTTGGAGTAGATTCTGGAGGGATGGACAGTTAGTGGATGGTTTACTGGTTTGTGGGCGAGTGAGAGTTGATACCATTGAAGGAGGTGAGGGAGTTCAAGCCAGCCCAGTTCAGCAAGTGAGAGACAGTGGTGACTATGGTAGGATGCCCCTGTGGCGAATTTGGCGATTTTGTTGTAGCAGGTCTCTAGCTTGTTTAGATCGCATTGCCTTAGGTTGGTATATATTGGAGAGGCATAAAGTAGGGTGGAGATAAGGTGGGAATTTGCTATTGAAATCTTTCCTGCTTTGGTGAGAAGTAGTTTTTTGCAGACATTTTTTATGGTCATGGATATGTGAATGTCATATTTTAGTTTATTGTCTGTTTCCACTCCTAGCAATTTGGTGTGTTCAGTTGGGTATATAGTGGTGTTGTCTTTTGCTGTGATGTTAAAGTGAGAGTTGTTTTGAGTATGTTTGGTGGGTTGGAAGATGAGTAGTTTAGTTCTGTTTGGGTTGAGTATTAATTGGGCATCGGATAACCAAGTTTCAACAGAGGAAAAGGCTTCCTGTGTGACTTTTTGCAGTTTGGGTAGGGACTGGGCTGAGCAGATGATGGTTGAGTCATCTGCGTATTGTATGAGTGTGCCATGTTTGGTGGCAGAGGCTAGATTATTGGTGAAAACAGAGAAGAGTAGGGGTCCAAGGATGGATCCTTGGGGAACCCCTATGGAGACAGGTAGTTGGGGAGATATGTCATTCTGCCATACAATGGATTTTTGGTGGTCAGACAGGTAACTCTGAAACCAGTTGGTGACTGATTGAGAGAAGGATAGGTTATTGAGGACAGAGATAAGTTGCTTGTGTGGGACCATGTCAAATGCTTTAGATAGGTCTAGGAAAGTAGCAGAGGAGAGATAGCCATTGTTTTTATGCTGAAGGATAGTGTTAGTAAAATGTTATGCATTTTATATAGGCAAAACGGAAAGATCACTCAAGAAGAGAGTATATGAGCATCTGTATGCTGTAGGCAGAAAAGATTTAACAAATGCTCTTGCCAGGCACATACATGATGAACCTGATCATGGCTTTGTATTTTCGGTCATTCAACAAATCAATATCAGTATTAGGGGTGGACCATGGCAACTTTGGTTAGAAGAACAAGAATTACTATGGCAAATTAGAACAGCAGCTTATATTTCTCCAGGTCTTAATGAGTATGCATCACTAAAAAGCATACTAAAATTAAAAGCATTAATGAGGCGATGCTAGTCTAGTTGGCTAGGTACAAGTAATAATTATAATTATAATTATTATTATTAAATAAATATAACATAATATAAGACATGTAATAATATATGTTACGAGAATAACAATTATTGGCGAGTGTCGTTTTGTTGTGTTTTGTTTTGTTTTGTTTTATTTTATTTTATTTTGTTTAAATGCTGCTAAATATGAATTTTAATATTGGAGTAAAACATGATATTATGGTGTAGGGTTGAGAAATAATAATCATCATTCTCAACCAATTAATTTTTTAACTTAAAGTGAGGTTAATTTATTGTGAATCAATATATACATTTATATATTTTTATTATTCTATAGTTCAAATCATAGTTTACATGTATTTTATACAAACATTCATTTACATGTAAAATGTTCATATTTATTCTGTTTTGTTGGGAAAAACTACAGCCTTCTTGTATGTATTTATTTTAGACAGGATATTAACAGTTTGGTCATCTAAGCATAATTAATGAATCATTCAATTAACAAAAATGTAATCTCATTAAGCCATGCATTTAAAGAAGGCATCATGGTTGTCATTTTGTGTATGTCTGATGAAGGTTGGGGGATTACCTCGACCGAAAGCGCTTACTACATTAAACAGTCCGTGCAACTTTTTGGTCTCTGCTTGGTTCGTTTCTACTATTTTTTGGATTTTTTGGATTTTAGTAAAGGAGAGTGTTAGTAAAGGAGAGTAAGGCAGTGGTGGTGCTATGGTTTGGTCGGAAACCATGCTGAGTACTGGAAAGGAGGTTGTTAGTAAGAGGTAGTCTGAGACCTGAGAGTGTATGCATCTCTCTAGTATTTTGGAGAGTGGAGACAGAATAGCTATGGGGCGGTAACTGGTTAGTTCTGTGGAGGGTCCGCCTTTGTGGAGGGGAATTATATGTGATACTTTCCACAGTGAGGGAACGTAACTTTCTGACAGAGATTGGTTAATCAAGATGGATACTGGGTAGGCCAGAGCATCAGCTGCGATTTGTAGGTATTCACTTGGGAGGTTGTCTGCTGCTAATTTGGTGGGCTTAAGTTTAGTTCAGAGTTTTCTTATGTTGGAGGTAGGTACAGGAGAAAAAGAGAAGGCAGTGGGGAGATTACGAGTTGAAGGTGTGGGTTGGAGGGTAGGGGGTGTGTTGTTTAGCTAGTGATAGTATGCTTTGTGTGAAGTGTGTGTTGAATGAGGTAGCAATATTTTCTGAGGAGTGAGGGATGTTAGGAGGAGGGGTACTGACTTTACCTGGGTGGAGGATGGAGTTTATGGAGGACCAGAATTGTTTGGGGCTGTGTTGGGAGGAGTCTAGGGCAGACTGGCAGTATTGCAATTTGTCCTGTTTTATTAGCTTTTTGACTCTATTGCATAGTTCTAGGAATTTCTGTCTAGTTGAGGGGATTTTGGTTTTGCGCCAGTGCTCCCAGGCTTTATCCCTGTTTTTCATTTCTGACTTAGTGGTTTTCTGTAGCCATGGGGAGGGTTGTGCTTTGGTTCTGGAAAGTCTTATGGGGGCATGGTAATTAAGGATGCTCAGGAAGATAGTATTAAAAAATTCAACTGCGTCATCAAGACTGAGGTACTTTAGAGGATGCCAGTTACATTCTTTGAGGGATGAGATGAATGTGAGTGGGTTAAAGTTGAGTTTTTTACGCATTTGACAGTAGATGACAGGTTTAGGATTTTATTAGATATTAGTGACAGATATTCCAGTACTCTGACAGCAGCACTTTGTTTTTCTGAACCTGACAAGAAAGATCTCACACAGATATCTTATACATCCTCACATGTCATCTTGCCTTGCTATAGTAAGCAACTCATCACTCATCATCTTGACTTGCTTTAGTGTGTAACCAGGGAACAGTAATCTTATACTTAGAAAAATATAGTGAGATTAGTTAAATATTGTTTTTCTGCATCTCTATGAATCTATCCAACTGTGTTATTTTTTATATCTCCTGTGATTGAAACTCTAGTGTTTATTGTAACTAGATATTCAGTATTCTCATGTTTTCTATTTTATTACTTATTATTAAATATTTCTATACCTTTCATTGTGGCTGGTCTTATAAAGAATATTGATAACATTTTGAGAGTACTTATGCTTATTTTAGTGACACTGTGGCTACTAAAAGCCTTGCTAATTTGATCAAATTCTACTATTTGTATTAATATTAATTTTACTCAGGTCTATATTAGATAATTGAACTTTCAAAAGTTTGACTGTCATATGGTCCACACCATATTATCGAACTTTTTAAAGTTCGAACATCTAATAAAAAAAAATACACAAATAACCTACCTGAACATTTTAAGCAGGGGGCAAGCCCCCTACACCCCCCATACCCCCTGCTCTTTAAATATAACAAGTCTGAGATCGCATTACAATTCAGGAAAAGGGAAATCTTCCCATTCCAAGCTGAACAGAGATCTCCGTTAAAACATTTGAACTTTCAAAAATTCGATCATATGATGTCAACCATATGACACTCAAACTTTTGAAAGTTTGATTATCTAATATAGATCCATTTTACTCAGTATAATTGGGTATCCTTGTAAGAGCCTTAGAGTAGCTGACTGATGGCAGAGTAATTACTTTATAGTCTGGGGGGGAGGGCACAGCTGGTAAATCTATGCCAGCCTTTCCCAGTTGTGTATGTGAGTTTGTGAAAATCAGATATTCAAGAGTGTGTGTCAGCAACTTGGGACAGGGACACAGAGCTCCAAAGTGGTTAGTGTGGAGTCTTGTTTGGGGCCTGGAGAGAGAAAGACAGTCTAGCCCCAGGTCTGCAGTATGCTTCCTGTGTGATCTTATGGGAAATTGTGCTTGGTTCAGAGATCTGCATCTGAAAATACTGTGTGTATCAATTTTTGTTCCTAGTGGCTATCCATCATCAGTGTCAGTGGTGAGGATTGAGGCTCCTTGATTACTGGCCTAGAGTAGGGACTGTCACACCTCCTTTGTTATATTTTCCCTTCTGGGTCCCTAGACACAACTTCACTGTTGCAAATTAAATTCCAGTCCCCACCTATAAGCAATATTCCTTGCTGAAAGCTGATTATTTCTCCCAGAATTTTCTTACGCTCCATTGTAGCAGTTTTTGGTAGAATATAAATACATGCCAATGTAATCCCCCACCCTTGCCAGTAGCTCCTTAGTACTACACATCTACCATTATTATCTTTTTTTTATCCTCTACTATTACGTTTGGAGCTCCTCTTGCAATTGTTGTAAGTACTCCTGTCTTCCTTTGCCATAGGTATTCCACTGAATAACCATCTTGAAAACCTTTCTTTATCAAATTCACAAGTTCAGTTCTTTCCAAGTGTGTCTCCTGTATCATAGCTATTTACACTCTTCATTTTAATATAGTTCCCACTGTTTTTTGTATTTATCTATGATACCATTAATGTTTAAAGACATTATAGAAAGCATCATATTCTTGAGAAATTTTTATTCCCACCTTTTATGTATAACAGTTTTTTGTTAAATGTCTAGTTCCATCTTTTGTGTTACATGCATGTACTGTTTGGCAGATTAATCTTTTATGCAGTTGTCTCTTGTCACGTCCATTTGAGCCTGTGTCACATATTACAGAACTTTTTGTTTTATTGAAAACCCTCAAACAAAAATACACACACACAGTAGCCCAAAAAACCTATTAACTTAGTAACACACAAAACTATGTACATCTTCAAATATTGAAGTTTTACCCTCCTAATAGGAACAAATTTTCAGAAATGACCGCCACAAACGCAGACTCGAGCTAACCTAAAAGAAAGGTCGTCCATGCTAAGACGCATAGTACAGCTTGTAGTTCTGTTAAATGCTGTCTGGTTTTGTCTTATCTTTATACCTCTCTCAGCTGGGAAAACACTTGAATGTTTTCAGAAAATGTTTTCTCCAAGCCATTTCTCTTTATCAGATTGTTTGCTACAGACACAAGCACCAGACACAAAACTTTTTACCAGAAGGAAAGCCTTTTAATATTCAATATTCTTTGTCATTTACTTACTTTCTCTTAAAACATATTACTAGATTATCTAATGGCCTTAACCCAGTCATTCCTCTATGCAAGAATGAGAAAAAGCACACTAATTTTTCCTTTGTCATGCTCCTTTAACCAGATCTTTTTTTTTTTTTTTTACATTGCAGCGCATTCATTTCTTAAAAACTGAACAAGGAGAAAGAGAGAAGGAGGGAAAAAGAAAAAAAAAACAGGAGCACCTATTTTCATTAGTATCACCATTACACTTAAAAATAACTGAAAAAATATTTTATAACAGGCAAAGAAAACATGTACTATTTAAATAGTACTATTAAGAAAAAAAATGTTTTACTTAATTAACTTTCTCCCTCCTCTTCCCCTCTCCTAAGTATTTTTCTGAATATTAATGACATGAAGTGGGTCATATGCTTTAGTGCTTTTCCTCTGTCACAGTTTTGTCAGAATCAACTCCGTCTGCTGGTAAGATTGCATCTTTAATATTAAAGGTCTAGGTTGTTTTTTCATAGCCAGGTTTGGAGCATACACATGATGTGCCCATTCAGTTAACAATTCCTGTTGTGGAACACCAGTCCAGTTGCTTATTTGTGCTTTCATAAAATTAATACAGTCTGTTCCTTCCAGCCTCTCGAGTACAGCAGAAAATCACAGGTTTTCCCTACATGCTCTTTCCTCTAATTCTGTTATTTTTTGAAACATCTGTTCTTGTGCAGTGTCATATTCAGCCAGCCTTTTCTTCATTTCAACATCTGAGTTTTGCAGTTTTATCACCTTATCAGAATATCTGTTTAAAGTTTCTTTCATTTTTTTCCAGCCTTTTTATTGTTTGAGTTGATGTACTCCATCAGTGTTTAATTTATTTTAGTCAGGTCTGTGTGCAGTTGCCTTATACTTTCCTCTAAGTTACTGGAAGCCATGTCTGGACCTTGCACTGCTTTTTGCTGAACAGCTACAGTACTTTTCACAGTCAGTGTCTTTTGTTGCCTTTTGTAACTGATTTCCTTTCCTGGCATCCAGGCAGTGCACTTATTAGCCAGTCACTGAAATTTACCCAGGAATCTAGGTCCACTGACTTTGTCTGCTAAGTTTCTATTTTCACACTAGGAGAGCTAGAATTAAACTGTTACTCAGTGTGCATCCATCTTGGAAGTCCACTGGGTGAGCAAATTGGTATAACTAAGAAATGATTTTTATTTTCAGCTGTGATACAGAATCAGAATTGCCTAGACATAGTAAGGCCTTGCTAAGTCTAATTACGGTGGCTGCCAAAAAAAAAAAAAGCAATTACTATTACTAGAAAATGGAAATCAAAGTCTAAACTAACTGTATTAGAAGTAGTGAATACAGTAACAGAGTTAAAACAAGTGGAAATTAGATATTTAGAAAAGAGCAGGAGCAAATTACATAGAAAAATGGGAATTGTGGGAACAATACATTCAGAATAATGTTTTGGAGGAGGAATGAGGTTTAAAAGAAGGCAGGATTTGAATGAGCTATTTAATGTCTGACTGACAATGACTGGATAGACTATAAGTGATATATAATGTTTGCAACTAAAATATGTCAATATGGTTTGTTTTCATTTAAATACATGTATGATTGCCTATGTCATAAGTGATAATTTAATTATGATGATTATTGTTTGTTAAAAAAAGATACCGTAGTATGAGAGAGCATCATAGCTTGCTAATACAGCTTTGGCAAAGCTTAGCAGTTTGATAAATATTTCAGAGAAGCCATTCAATCACAAAACATATAGAAAAGAGTTGTTGTGTTTCCTGAATCACACAATGTTTTTTCTTTGCTTTCGTTTATTCCCTACAGGCTGCAGGCATACCGATCAATATAAATAAATGTAACTGTTCTCACCATTTAAGTGCCAAGAGGTGCCTGTTTCATCTTTTAGGTTCAGCAAAGTGTGCTTGAAGTCGCTATCATTCCTGACAGAAAGGACATTTATTTTTTTCTTTTACATTGCAAGGCATTCTTGCTAAAAATACAAAATTACTCACTGCAATGCAGGAGCCAAGAGATGCCTGTGGAAGAATGATTGTGAATTAAACAGCCTAATGATTTATTTATTTATTTATTTATTTATTTATTTTAGTTTATATTTCTGTTAACTTGCAAGGCCTGATAAGCACAAGTGCCATTTATTAGGGTGAACACATGCTCTAAGTCCGACAATATTCATTCAGATTGTGGTACTTAAAACTCAGGTAATTTGGTAGAACTTGTTTGCAACTCATTGCATTACTACTGTAACATATATGATGGGGATGATAAAAAAACTTTGTTCTGACTATTTGAAGGCTAAAATGTGCCTGCTTCATCCTTTATGTTTAGGTATGTGAGCTTCCATAGTAAAACATGAATAAAGTCACTTATGATTTTGAAAATTTTTTTGGACATTTTTTCTTTAAAGTATTTCTCGCATGTTCACTCATTTTTATTTATTAATTCTGTGGATATCCACTTATTCAGTTCAGGGTTGCAGGGAGAGGTTGTGCCTATCACAACACTCAGTAGATGCAAGGTTGGAAACAAACTATATTAACTCTATATCTAATACCGGTCTGTTGTGGGATGCACACGCGCATGCGCGCACACACACACACACACACACACACACACACACACGAGTAATTTGTAGGATTGCCCTTTCACCTATGGCATTTCTTTAAGGTGTGGGACGAAACTGGAGCAGCCACCAAAAAAAAGCACTGTACAGACATGGGGAGGGCAATGCAGTCTACAAATAAAAGGTACCCCAGCCAAGAATTGAACAGATGAGCATTGTGAGTCAATAACACCAGCTGATGTGCTATTAAACCAAACTGTCAAATGTGACATGTTTTATAAATCTTTGACATTTACTTCATACTGTATGCAGTAAAAAAAACAAACAAAATATGTATGTATATATATATATATATATATATATATATATATATATATATATATATATATATATATATATATATATTTACTGATTACGTTTTGTTGTACTCCCCCTGCTCTGCATTGTACTAAGGAGCTCAGTTACGTAAACTGCGATGCCCAATATTTCTCTACAACAAATGTATCGGAACATGTTTTTCTTTTTCTGTAATGAATCTCCTGCAGTAGTTTGCTTGCATCATTGCCTTTTCTCATTTAAGTAAATGCTCTACAGTTTAAAATTAAAGAAAAGTTAGGAATTATAAAACTCAGGGTTTTGTGCAAGATTTGCTATGATCTTGACAAAGATCGAAATAGGACATTTGGGGGCTAGTTTTTGAAATCATTGTAAAAAAAATATGTAAAATTAAATTTATGCAAGAATAAATATTTAGACAAAGTAAAGAAATACAGTTAGAGAAAAACACACACACACACACACACACACACACACACACACACACACACACACACATTTTCTATATAGGAAGTGTCCATTGCCAGAAGTGCTAATGTCGTCTAGTATGACTAGTTTGCAAACAAATTTTTAAAAAAGCTAACTAAAAAAACTGTTATTGCTGCAACCTGAAAAAAAAATATTTTATGAAGCACATTTCTTCAAAATCCCGAGTTCCAGTGGTCATTCTCACATTTTTTTTAAATACCTCCTAAAACTGAAATGGGAAAAACAAATTAGCTCTGCCTTTGTACAAAGCCTTGACAAAGAGTACCAAGTGAGTTGAGGACCTTTAATACACAAGTGGTAAAGAATAAAAAATATATCTGATGGTTATGTCTTATTTTAGCATTTCAACAAAGGAGAACATGGGTTTGGAGTGTGAAAGATGGAAAACCCAATGTGATACTGTCAATGCGTAAAATGTTCTATTTAATTCATGCTATATTTGTTTTGTTTTGTTTTTCTTAAACAGATGGAGGCAAAAGTGGTTTTGGCAAAACTGCTTCAGAGGTTTAACTTTAAACTTGCCCCAGGCCAGTCTTTCGAGATCAAGGACACAGGAACTTTACGGCCAAGAGATGGTGTCATTTGCACTCTGACACTGTTAACCAACAAAACTAAAGAAAGCTAGAAATAAATACTGCGGAATGTTCTGGTAAATAACCAGTGCTTGCAGAACGCTGATACAGAAAGCGACATTTGAGGCTTCATTGTTTCATCTATTTAAAAAGTTGTATTAGCTTTTCTGTTTGTGATGACGGTGTTGGGCAGGTAATGATATTTATATGGGCTGTACACCGTTCCATACAATTATGTATACTATTGATGTAGCTGCTTCTTTTGACATTACTAATTACTGCATTTCTTACTCTACAGCATCCTATAAGTGAAACTATAAATGAACATTTTTAATGTGTTATAATATTTCACTTTTACACTAATTACAAATTAGTAGGTATTATAGTCTACACAAATGTCACTTGGGTAACAATATTTTGAGTAAAGTTATGAACTGGGATGGAACTGCTGGATTGTCATGGCTCAGGAAAAAATATTTGAGTCATGGTAATGATTACTTAACAAGGAAGGGATGGGCTGTGTATATATATATATATATATATATATATATATATATATATATATATATATATATGCACACACACACACACACACACACACACACATATATATAGGAAGACCACATAACCGAGCCGAGAATGCCGCAACTTCACATGAACAAACTGTTTCCCAGGGTAAATAACCACTGGGCCAGCAAGGAGATTTACCCTTTTCCCCACTGTAGTGTGATCCTAGAATTGGAATATTTAGTTAGGGAGGTGTGGGGTGTGCAGTCCCCCACATTGGGGTGTGTGGGGGGTGTATCCCCCCCACCTGGGTTGGTTGTAGATGGTGCAGTGTGCTTTCCATGAGTTTTTGGCCTAGTGGTTATTTACCCTGGGAAATAGTTTAAGTTTGTGATTATTTGATCATGTGAAGTTTTGTCATTCTCAGCTTAGTTATGTGGTCTTTAGTTATGTGAAATTTCAGGTATTTACTGATTACTTTTTCAAAGCCAGTCATTTTTTACTTCCCATGCTCTGCATTGTACTAAGGTGCTCCGTAACATAAACTGGGATGCCCAATATTTCTTTCAGATGGACACGTGGATGGATATAAGCCTAAATTTGATTTATGGACATTAATGAAGTTGCTGGTTAGGGCAGCCATGGTGGTGCAGTGGTTAGCGTTGCCGCCTCACAGCAAGAGGTTCTCTGGTTCGATTCTCGGCTGGGCTGCCTTCTGTACGGAGTCTGCATGTCCTCCCTGTGGTCACGTGGGTTTCCCCCGTGTTCTCTGGTTTCCTCCCACATCCCAAAGACATGCAGTAGGTCAATTGGACACTCTAAATTGGCCCTAGGTGTGAGTGTGTGTGTGTGTGTGTGTGTGTGTGTGTGTGTGTGTGTGTGTGTGTGCCTTCTGTGGAAGGTTGGGTGCTGGGCTGGCAACTCGACACTGTAAAACTCCACTGCCAATCATGAGCGGACAGATGATCCGCTGTGGTGACCCCTAACTAGGAAAAGCCGAAAGAAGAAGAAGACTTTGGGGGGGGGGTTAAAGCAATAAACAAAAATAGATCATCTGCACTAACTGTAGTCTGGGATGTCACCTTTTAAGTCAAGGAATAGATACCTTTTTAATTAAAAAAAAAAAAAAAAACATGGCGGATGACGAAGGAATTGGAGAAGGGTGAGTTTTTGTTGTGGTGCACTGATAAGTGGAGTAAGGCTAGAGCTCTTCATAAGCCATTGTGGACAATATTGTTACTAGCAAAAAAGGTATTTACTAAAAAAGGGAAACATGAGGACAAGCCAACAGAGAAAGAACTTAAGTTATTAATCAAAAGACTAAGAAAGGAAGAGGAGGAGCATCAAAGGGGAAATGGTAGAAGCAAAGACAATAATCACATGTAGGCTAAGAAGTTAGATTACTTGAACAGACAAGGGTATTAATTTGGTTAAATCATGGTAGATGTAAGGTAACTGCATCTATCTGATCTGTAAGCTGCTTTTAATTCTTTGTAAATATTTAAAACTTTATTTTTGTTTTTGTTGGTTGTTTTTGTCCTCATTTTTATTATAGAATATGTTGTATTAAAATCTGAAAATCTGTAAATGGGGGGGGGGGGTATACGTTTTGGGTTAAGTAAGATATGAGTGGGCATACATATGTTTTACATGCTGACCTTTTGACCTGGTAACCTGAATGTGAAAATAAAGTTTGTTTATATCTTGAAAAAAATGAAACAACTATTTTAGCTTTTCTTGTATTGGTCTGAAATAGTCCCTTTACTTACAAAATGATGGTTCCAATCTGATGTCAAAAGCAATGTGGTCATATCTTACAAAATCCAGAGTTCTGAAATGTACTCAGAAAGAAGATACACTTTATTATAAAGAATAGGTACTTTTCTGTTATACAGAAAAGCCAAAATAAAACTGCGGATAAATACAGCCGTATCATACTGTTGCTGAGCTGTTTTGCTGGTTTATTACTTTTATGGACCTTTTCCCCAAGGCCTCCTGTTTAATTATTCTCCTGCTAAGATTGCCACACTGCACACAATTCAGGGAGAGAAAATAAGAATTAGGTGTGCAAATTCATGTCTAGTAACATATGTCTTACAGTTACACATCTATATGAAGCTTAGGAGTTCCATCCTTCTCTGTTACTGGAAAGTACCCTTCCATCCCTTCTTATAATTAACTTATCTTGTGAAAATGTTATGACTTGCAACAAAAAAGAAACTGGATGGTAATTATTTTTACAGGTGAAATTATATCAATTTTTTGTTTGTGTCATCTTTGCTTCTATCACTGATTCAGCGGCCATGCATCTTTCTGTTGGAGAGCAATTAGTTTTAGTTAATGTGAAGTAATTTCTTATTTAAATAATTTAATGCTTTAAATAAGAAAGGCATCTAAACTATGTACTACTGATTTGTAAAATATCATTATTGTCAGCAATATGTTTATAAGTAGACAAATGCAGGATTTATAAGATTTTAGTTCTAACGTTTAAAATAAAATTCTATAATTTGATTACACCATGAATTTTTATGATAGTTTGTATGCAGTTGCTGAAAAAATTCTGAAGTATCCCCCTCACAAGTAAACTGATCTGAGTTTTATTGATAATGTTACTGCTTTGCGTTTCTTTTTATAACTGATGAAATCAAGTTTTGTTCACTTAGTGATGTTTAAGTAGTTAAAGCTGTTTTGTCTTTTGATTCTCTAACATAGGTTCATAGGGTCATAGGTTCATACTAGGCTATCTGCCCTAGGGCATTTATAAGCCTAGCCAGAGTGTGTTTGGCTTTCGCCACCCATTTTAAATTAATTTTGCTATGCCCTTTTTCGAGTTTAGTATACTGTGCCTCTGTCTAACAGTGACACAGAAGTGATACCCGGGGTAAACCTACGATCTCCCATCCACTCATCAAGATTCCTCTTGAAGAGAGTCAATGAGGGACTCTGCCTAACCTGGACTGGGATTTTATTCCAGAGTGAAGGGAGCCTCTGGGTTATGAATCTGTCCCTCCAGCATGTCCTATTTATTTCAGTGCTGAGGTTCAAGTCTCTCAAGCACGTGGCTCGATGGGATTTGGATTTTCTGAGGTGCAGCATGTCCATTAATTCCGGATTGGACATGGCTTTATACGTCAGGCACAGATCGCCTCTGAACAGGCGGTATGCCACTGAGTAGAACTGGAGTTTCTTTAACCGGGCAGCATATGGCATCTGTTTGAGCCCTTTGATCCTCTTGGTGAGGTACTTTTGGGGTCTTTACAGTTGCTGCAGGTGTTTGGTAAGGTACATCCCAAAAGGGGCATTGTACTCGATTTTGGGCCTGATGAGGGATGAGTAAAGAGGCACGATGACCTCCCCTGATCTAGATGTGAATCTCTTCATGATTAGGTGGGCTATATGAAATGTTTTTCTAACCACTTTGGCCACGTGGTTTTCAAATGAGAGATTGCTATCTACTTGGGTCCCCAGGTCCCTAATTACTTCTTCCATACTTAATGGATTACCACCTATGTGGTAATTTGTAGGCACTTTGTTTTTGCCAAAGGGGATGACTATACACTTTTTGGCATTTAGCTTGAGGCCATGGCTCTGACACCAGTTGTCTGTTTCTATGAGGCCCTTTTGTAGGATGCTTGTGTCGGCTGGAGAGTCGATTATGGCGCCTAGTTTGCAGTCATCTGCGAACTTGGTCAGCCACAGTCCTTCCATGTTGGCCTGTACCTCCGAGAAATATATACCGAACAAGAGAGGTCCCAGGACTGAGTCTTGTGGGACACCACTTGTAACTGGTTTGGAGTCTGACATGGCTCCAGCAATTCTAACCATGTGGGTTCTGTCCTTGAGCCAGTTTGCAACCCATATAGTGACATAGGGATTTATATTTAAGCTGGTGAGCTTATCTGTAATGCCCGAGTGGGGTATTGTATCAAAGGTTTTTGCGAGGTCCAGGTAGGCTGTGTGGACCACCTTCCCCTCGTCAATGGTCTTGGTGACTGTTTGAAAGAAATCGACCAGGTTTAAGAAGCAGGATCTGCCCTTAACAAAGCTGAACTGGGTAGGATCCAGTGTCTGCAGGTCCCCAATATCTTTATTTATGAGGTCCATGATGATCCTTTCCATAGACCATGCTAGTCAGGCTTATGGGGCGATAGTTTCCAGGATCCGTTGAGGCACCACCTTTGTGGAGAGGGACCACTGTTGCTGTACACCACTCTTTGGGTACATATCCTGTAGTAAGGCTGAGATTGAACAGAAGTTTTACGTTTGGGCTTAGCTCTTCTTGGAGTTCATGTAGGACACAGCCCGGGACACCATCTGGTCCCATTGACGCATGTTTTTTGCTTTGGAGAGGGCGGCTCTTACCTGAGCATCTGAGATGTCAGGGGGGCAGCACTCTGCTGGGATAGATATTTGCCCTTTTGGTGGGGGGGGAGAAGTTTGCACTGAACCTGTCAGCTAGGATGTTGGCAATGTCTGTGGGTTCGGTGTATTTTTCTGTCATTTTGGACTAATTCTGAGCATAACTGGGAATTCCCACCCAGGTTCCTAACATAACTAAAGAAAGCCTTGTGATTATCCTTAGTGTCCTGTGCAATTTTTCTCTCGAAGCTGGCCTTAGACGATTTTATGAGTGCCCATAGTTTTTTGCTAATACTGATCAGAGATGCTTTCCCTTTTTGGGATTTTGCTCTATCATGTAATAGCTTCCTGCTTCTATTGTACAGTTTGTTTATGGCTGGGATCCACCAGACAGGACGCCTGCCTTTGGAGGATTGGGTCTTGGTTTTATTTGGGATTGCATGATCCATGCATTCCTGAAGGTGTTCATAGAATGCGTTTATAAAGGATTCTGCGATCTGGGCCGTATTTTCCACAGGCCCGGGGGCTTTGAAGGATTCCACCTCGGTTTTGAGGAGTGTGAAATTTGCTTTAGAGAAGTTTTTCACTGTGGTTTTCTGGGCAGGGGGTGGGGTCGGGATGTGAATATCTAGTGAGATTAGTTTATGGTCTGATCTTACCAGTGAGGGATACACTTCTGGTCTGGAGCATAGAGCCCCCATGTTGGTGATGATCAGGTCCAGTATGTTTTCCCCTCTTGTGGGAGTGGTAACAAGTTGTTCCAGAGCATTTGAGTTTATAAATTCTAGGAACCTTTGGGCAAGGGTGTTGGAGCTAGAGTAATGCTCCCAGTCTATGTTTGGGTAGTTGAAGTCGCCCAATATAATGGTGTTTGTAGAGACCTTCATATTTTCCAGTGTTCTCAGGAAGGCCGAGTGGGGTTCCTGGGTTTGGGAGGGTGGTCTGTAGCAGGCTATAAACTGGAAGGCAGTTTTACCCACTGTTAGTTGCACATGGATAGTCTCTGATGCTTCGTGCTGTGCCACCAACCTGGAGGTGTGGGTATCTTTGACGAATATTGATACTACCCCTCCTTTTGTGGTTCGGTCCAAGTTTTGGGGCTGAAAAGCATGGTATGAGGTATAACCTGGTAGTGCTGGGGTGCTCTCAGGAGCCTTGAACCAGGTTTCTGTTACTGCACAGATATCAATGTTCTCCATGCTAAGGAGAGTTTTGAGTGCATGCATCTTGAGGTTTAGACTTCTGGCATTGAGTAGCATTACTCTTAGTTTCTTATCCCTTGTGATACCTATGGAGGTGGGTTTGTCTTTTGAGCCTTGCCTAAAAAAGGCACTATGGGGGTGGCAAGAGCCTTTGCCAATATCCAAAAGCCCAGGGGTGACAGGTGCAAGCCGTCCCTAGTGAAGCATCGTAGCTTGTCGAACATGTCATCCCAGGCTGACAGGCACTGGATCCCCTTTGAATGACACCAATACTTAAGCCAATTGTTGAAATTGATCATCTTGTCTTCATATTGTGGAATGATTCTTGGTGAGGGTAAGATGCTACTCAAGGTCAGGGTCATACCGGCCTGGGCTACATGCTCAGAGAGCTCCTCTATGTCTCTTTTCATCTAGTCCAGGGAGGTACATCTCAGGTCATTCACACCAGCATGGACAATGACTGAGTCATACTTGTACTTGCCTTGGAGTGACCTAAGTGCTTGTGTTATGTGGCGGATCCTAGCGCCTGACAGGCAGCTCACCGTGACCCTCTCCTTGTTCAGCCTGGTGAGTGGGACATCAGTGTGCCTGACGATAGAGTCACCTATTACAAGTGTATCAGGTGTGTTGTTTAGCCTTAAGGGCTGTGACTGTTCGGCACACTGGCTTTGTGAGCTATGTGTTGCAAGTATTTTGTTTTAGGGTAGCGGTTGCTTGGGTGTCTGCTTTGGTGGTCTCTGCTGCTTAGGCAGATTTTTATTTAGAGCCTCCGAGTATGTTTTTGTGTGTTTATTTGTTTGGTTTGCTGTCGTGGTAGGTCTATGTGAGACTGGAATTGTAGTGAGTGTGGTTTCCTTCTCCTCCTGACTGGTTATGCCAGTACTGAGTTGAGAGCTTAGCCTCCAGTTTGGCTATATGGTTGCATCTCTCACATGTGTTGGAATTTGTTGGGAGGAGGAGAGGGTTGTCTGTGTACATGAGGCAGTTGTAACATTGCCTCAAGATTCCCAGATTCACCAGCTGGACCGGAGAGGAGATTGACAACTGACCTTTGGACATGCTAAAATAGTATTGGGAATTCCTTTATAATTGAAAAAAAGGGCCAATGGGGAACAAGGTACTCAAGGGGAGTTTTTGAGGGTGTAGTGCTTTTAATTTTTTAGTGCTGACTTATATAATTGCTTTAGTGAGCAAGTGCCAGGCTTTAGAGTAGGAATAGGGTGTTTATTATGAGAACTAGATCAGTTCTAAAGGAAAAAGTGAAGAGCAGACTTTGTGGAGCTGAGAATGGTTTAAACCCAATTAAGCGGAGCTGCCCGATGCTAAGCTATGCGCAAAATCGCACAAAGCCACGCCAAAGAGGGTTTTATACAGGGGGACTTGAAAGAGCTAGAAATTGGCCCATAACAGCCAATAAACTACCATATTCTTGTGCTGGGAACACTCCTCCAGGGATAGATAGGCTGCTCTAAGCTCCCCACTGCCACTGGTGAACAAAGAAGCCTCCCTTTATCCAAGAAAGGAAATGGGCAACACAGGAACTTTCCAAAAGTCCAGAATACAGCAAAGCCTGTATTTGGACTACTCTAGGTCAGGAAAGACAGGAAACAAGGATAATTTTTTTTTTTTTCTTTTTTGCAACATACAGCAGGAAAATGCAATAAATATGTAACACAGGCTAGCGCACTTGAGTGTGTAGCCTCAACAGGTAAATGCAACAAACAGGACAAACTTTAAAAGTGCAGGTGCAAAACAACTTTAAACAGTTTAAAACAGTTCAAGAAGCAGAAATACTTGCAGTTTAGCTAGATCGGACAGTTGCCCAGGTAGTAGCAGGAAAAAAAAAACACTTTTATCAGGTTAGCAGTCGCTCTTTTAGCCTCTCTGCTGCTAGCACCACTTTGCAGGACCACGAGGAGCTTGGCTGAGTAGTAACAAGCGCAAAAAACGTGCCAAAGTGGGTTTTATACAGGGGGACTTGAAAGAGCTAGAAATTGGCCCCAAACCGCCAATAGACTATCAGATTCTTGTGCTGGAAACACTCCTCCAGGGATAGAAAGGCTGCTCTAAGCTCCCCACTGCCACTGGTGAACAAAGAAGCCTCCCTTTATCCAAGAAAGGAAATGGGCAACACAGGAACTTTCCAAAAGTCCAGAATACAGCAAAGCCTGTATTTGGACTACTCTAGGTCAGGAAAGACAGGAAACAAGGATAATGTTTTTGTTTTTTTTTTGTTTTTTGCAACAAACAGCAGGAAAATGCAATAAATATGTAACACAGGCTAGCGCACTTGAGTGTGTAGCCTCAACAGGTATATGCAACAAACAGGACAAACTTTAAAATATATGTTTAATAAATAAAGTGTAATTACGTCTATACCATTGATCTGTCTTAATATCTGTATTTAAACAAAACAGTGTAAGAAACTTCTCTGTGTGTAAGATTTTCAGTCCAGATATCTCTAGTTAATCACTGTATATTAATCAGATCAGGACAAAAGTAGTAGAAGAAGCGAACTTAAACTCGTCTTAAGTAAAAAAAAAATAAAATAAAAAATATATAATTGTACAGAATTACCAAGTATTCAAAAGAAATCCAAGCAAGGCAAGGCAGTCTTTTTCCAGTCTAAAATCCTTTATTAAGTTAATACTTTATTAAGTTATTACTTAATAAAGGATTTTCGATTGGAAACAGACTGCCTGCCTTGCTTGGATTACTTTTGAATACTTAGTAATTCTGTACAATTAGATATTTTTTATTTATTTTTTGACTTAAGACGAGTTTAAGTTCCCTACTTCTACTACTTTTGTCTGATCTGATTAATATATAGCGATTAGAGATATCTGGACTGAAAATCTTACACACAGAGAAGTTTCTTACACTCTTTTGTTTTTGGACCCACTACACTTGTTTAGTGGATTGTTTTGAGACTTCAGGGATACCACGGAGATTACTTGCTTTTTTTTTTGTTAATATCTGTATTTAACATACCATATTATATCATTGTATTGTATTGTATTGTATTGCCTCTTAATATAAATACCTCTGTCTCAGATCATGGCTTGAAAAAGCCCATGGTCAGTTCAAACTTACCTGGTTATGAAACAACTCTCTCTCTCTCTCTCTGTATATGTTTTATATATATATATATATATATATATATATATATATATATATATATGTGTGTGTGTGTGTGTGTGTCTGTATGTATGTATGTATGGGAGTCAGTAATTTAGTCGACTGTCCTTAAAGTTGCCATCTGTTTAGTTGACACAATTCAGTCAACTAATCAGATGACTGACAGGGGTATCAGACTGCTACATTACTGGGGTTGGAGAATATGCTCTTTCCCTGGTATTGTGTGATCTCAGAGTTACAATATAAAATTAACAGGGGAAAGTGGGTGTTTTTATGTGCATGCGCCAAGATTACTCCTCGGCCCATGTATAGTGACATGTTTATATTGCTTTTGTTGACCTTTCGTTGTCAACATTAGTGACGTCAGCATTTGGGTATTTCAGTCATTCTAAGCATATCCACGTGTATAAGATTAGTGTTTCATTTTTCTCATGTTCGTGTTTATCACCTGTCTCAATTAATTTTGGATAGATTTTAATGTTTGTTTTAAAAGATCTTGCTACTTTTGTTGTGTTGTACTTTTTATGTGACACAAAAGTTTCTGATTAATCTTAGATACAATTTAACTGTATCCCATCCTGCATTAAACGAGATGGGTTATTTTGTATTAAATTGCAGTAAACGATTAATCTGGCTTATCTAGCTATTCAGTTGATTATAAGACATTTTCTCAGAGTATCATGAAAATTGTACATTTTTTGTAGTAGTGTGGTGTCCAAATAAAAGACTTTGACTATGAAGTCTTTAGATGTAAAACAATAACCAGTCATTGAAAATGAATTTATGAGCAACAGGAGTTTACTTATATATATATATATATATATATATATATATATATATATATATATATATATGTAGTTTCCATTTAAATGATCAAATACTCAGTTTGTCAAATTGTCTGAGCTGTAGCACAAATAATATCACCAGTATGTCTTTTGGGGAAATCATGGTACAGCAGACAGTGGAAATTTGCCCTCACCCTCCTGCTGTGCAGTCTTGTTGAAGTTGGTATATATAAAGGAACAGGGGTGCGGGAGTTGCAGGGAGGTCTGTTTCCTTGCAAAAAATAAATAATTTTTGAAGGTTAGCATTGTGTTTTCAGTGGTGTGTATTTTGATTGCTTGTATTCAATTACATTTTAATTACCAAGTTGTGCTGTTTAATAGTAAATGCTGACTATATTCCATCATTTCAACAATTATATGACTTCAGAAATAGAATGTTAAATTAACAGAGCACAATGTGGAGCTATTATTCAGTAATAAAGGATAGCCAGGTGGAGTTGGATTAAACTTAAAAAAAACAATCTAGGAGAGCTGTGCCACCTTGACAAGTTTCAAAGTAGGAAGATGGTGTTATCGACATAACTAGCTGACAATTCAGAGAACTGCCAATCGCTTCCTGTTTGGAAACCATTGTTTTTTGTTTGCACGTATCTGCTTACAGGTAATAAAGTCTGTCCCATGTACATGCTGCTAGCCATGTAAACTGTCAGCTCAGCGTTATTCTGCATGCAGAAGGTCAAGTATGTGACCTTTGAGAGGCAACAGTGAATGTGGACATGAAGTTTACATTGTACAGTGTCAACTCAGAGTTGTTTGTTACATGAAGGACATATACTTCTCAAATAAACTACATCCTACCCAGGATTAGTTTGTCTGCCTTGTGCCCATTAAGTACCGAGACTGGCTCCATCAGTCTTGTGACTCTGAACTGGAGAAAGCATGTTTCAGAAAATTAATGAACGTGCACATAACTGTACTGCTGAAGGCGTATACAATGTTCAAAATGAACTGTACAGTCCTTTCAGGTTTTCCTTGGACACACCTTGCTGGACTATTGTATTGTGCCTAGTGTCCTAACAATATTAACTTTCCTTACAAAACTTCAGGATTTTCTTTTCAGAGTCTTTCTGTCTTTGCTGATCGAAAGATGAAGAAGAGTTTTCTTATAGTTAAATGTTTACTAATTTAGCTTTAGACTCTATTTTTGACTGCTGCTTGATTCAAGCAGTGTGTTTTATAGCTGTCCTGCTGTGCATTTTTTATAATGTGTATGTATATATATGTGTATTTTTTATAATGTGTATATATATATATATATATATATATATATATATATATATATATATATATTCAAAACACTCACACCAAATCGCTAAAAGCTCATATCACTGAAAACTCATTTCACTGAATCACATTTCACTGAATGTAAGTACTATTGGGTAAATAAAATGTATATGCCCTTTTCCCCACTGTAGTGTAATACTGGAGTTAGTATATATAGTTAGGGGGGATGGGAGCAAAGTCCCCAACATTGGGGGTGTGACCCCCCCACCTACTTTTTTTTATGTTGTTAGCTTTCAGTGAAATGAGATTCATAAATATTAACGCTAAGTACCCCGACTATATATACAAACCGCGTTGTTGCCTCACAGCAAGAGGTTCTCCCGTTCGATTCTCGGCTGGAACGCCTTCTCTGTGGAGTCTGTATGTTCTCCCCGCGGTTGAGTGGCGTTCGAAAAACATGCGTAGAATGGGTGTGCCTTTACTGAAGGTTGGGTATCGAGCTGGCACCTCGGCACCCGTAAAAAGTCTTCTGCCAATCATTAGTGGACCGGAGTTCCGCTGTGGTGACCCCTAACCATGAAAAGCCGAAAGAAGAACAAACAACCCCAACTATATATACTAACTCCAGGATCACACTACAGTGGAGAAAAGGGTATATATGTTTTATTTGCCCAGCAGTACTTACATTCAGTGAAATGTGATTTTTTGAGGGTGATTTGAAATTCAGTGAAATTAATTTTCCGTGAAATAAAGTAGACGCATATATCTATATATCTATTTATCTATATCTATACCGATATATATACATATATATATATATATATATATATATATATATATATATATATATATATATATATATATAAGTAATAAAATATATTTTTGAACCCAAAACATTGTATTGAATTTCATATGTTGTTCTAGTATTTTCTGCAGTACACAGTGCATTTTTTTACCATTGCTTCTTGCAGTTTTCTTGATATGAAAAGCAAAGCAATTGGCTACAAAATATTGTTAGCTCAAAATGATTAACCTCACACCTTGTAACAAGTTGGCATAGTCAGGAAATGATCAAGGAAACACGTAAGCAAAATGTCTTAGTTGGAATTTAAAAAAAACGTACTTAGCTGGGGAGCGAGTGCGTGCTAGAGAATGAACTGGTCAGTCAGTCAGTCTGTCTGTGCTGCATGGCTTGAGCTGGAGGACTGGGTAACACCCAACACAATGTAAGCTGCTCAAGCAGCCCTGGAGCAGGAATGTGGTAAATCGACCTAAAAAATCAGAAAAGCTGGAGTAGTTCTTGTCTATATGTAGGGGCTTGTTAAAGGTTTAAAAGAGGTAGAAATAAAAGTCAAAAACTGTCAGAAGTTGCAGTATTTAAAGGAAGCCAAAATGGTGTCTACAGAAGTTGCAGAGACTGTTGAAAAGGAAGATAAGTTGGCTGCTTTGGCTGTGTGATGTTTAAGTGTTAAGACAAAAAGAAGATACTCAAAATAAGCATTAGCTGTTTGAGCAATTTTATCGAGGCAGACTGAGACCTTGAAAAGTAGAATTGTGATGTTTACAATACTGGTGGTGAAATCCACCTCCACCAACAGGCCTATTATTAGTGGTGCTCCACAGGGCTTTGTACTGAGACCTCTCCTGTTTGGAATATACTTCTGTGAAGTCAAGGGAAATGTAGAGGGCCTTTGGTTGACCAAATTTGCTGAAAACTGCAAGCTGGGTGCAATCACTGAATCCCCAAAGATGTAGATATCCTCCAGGAAGGTCTGCACAGACAAATAAGTGGTACCAGAGCCATGGCCTAAATCTGAAAAGCTGACCACCCTGAAAATGACAATATTCGCAACACTCCCCTAAGAGTAGACCCTGTGGTAAGGGACTTGGGAGTTCAGGTTGACAGTAACCTGAATTTTGATCACCATATTGTCCATGGTGGTGAGTAAGGCCTTCTACATGGCACAAGTTATAATTAAGAGCACGGTATCCAAATCTAAGAAGCTCACAGTCCAACTATAATCGGCCTTCATTACACCAATAATGGAGTGCAATGCACCCTTCGGCATATACCTGACCAGGTATTTGCGACGGCTGCAGCAGCCACAGACTGTCCTCACTAAAAGAATACAGGATGTAAATAATATGTCCTGAGAGGTCTGCCTCAAAACGCTGTCCCTGTACTCAATCCCCTACAAACTACTCAGGGGTGATCTATGCCTAACCTACAAGGCTTTCTCTGATCCAGCCTTGATGGATCTGCTACACATTCACAAAACAAACAGAACTAGAATTACCTGATCTAAGGGTCTAAACCTCATCTGTGATACAAACAAAACACGTTGGAGGGACAGGTATGTGTCTTTGTTCTCTGGAACAGACACCCCCCCCCATTCATATGACATACAGTTCTTCTCCAAGCCTATTCAAATGCAATTTGGACCAATGGATGGGAAATCACAAATTCACCCCTGGCTTGTTGTCTGTGTCTCTTAAGGATGAGGGCAGCTTGTAGATACTCTAAGGCACGGGTATATACCAACGCTGTACTAATTCATGGGTATTTTTAATTGGAAAAAGTGGTGCACAAATGTCTAGGCTTAAAAGGCTGTAGGGCCATTAGCCTAGTAACCTCCTACGATGATGATGAAATTCTAGATCTGGTCAATATTTTGACAATTATGTTATAGCTGTTAATGAAAACTGTGATAGTAATGAACTCACAGATCCTCTATTATTCAAAATAATGCAAACAAGTTATGAGGACAACCTGCAAAACACACAAGCATGGTATGGCATTTTTTACAGTTTGTAACTTGAAGCAGGGAAGTCTAACAATTAGCACTAAGGATTTATGATCTGAATGGTTACCTCTGGTCCAGTGTACAGGATTTGATTCGTTTTATTTCCATTTGTTGGTTTAACTATGAGGAAGTCACTTAGCCAGACACTGCCTACAGGTCACTCATAAAAAGAGGCACCTAAGGCCATAGAATTTACCTAGATAACAACTATATACAAATTTATTTGCAATGTGTAAACTATCTTACAGTGGTTAGTAGAACTATGGAGTTGGGATAGTGGTGCTGTAACTTTAACTGCCAAAGAAGTTATGAAGCTAGGCTCCATCTCTGATAACCTTGTGATGCAACAGATTCCAGCAGGAGTACAGTATATTCATGGGTTTCATTTACAGGTCACATGGCTAGCTAATGCTATAAGTCATACATAGCCTGCTCATAGAGGCTTAGCTGTAGCAGCACACTGTGTGGTACTACACAGAGTGGCCGTGTTTTCAAAGTACCTCATACTGATATCTGTAAATGCATGTGGTTTTATTTAATCAAAATGCATCAAGTAATTTAAATGGTTCTCCATTACCCCTTTAGGAATAACAATAATATACTGTGTGGAAAAATTGCTAATTTATGATACCACTCTCTGTTTAACATATCAAGCAATTCTGGAACTTAATATTAACTTTGGAAGAGAAACAGAATGGGATCCATACCTTTCAGCCTCTTAGAGCAAGAAATCTGGGCAAAGCCATAAATAATGGAGGGACAAAGGACCAGAAACAGGGACAATTTTTAAATATTCCTCTTACAAACTTAGAAAGTTGATAGAATAACAGGTATTGCATTAGCATGAAGGGTATGAAGTCTAAAATTCAAGTATCTGTCATTATTTTCTAACTTCAGTCTTTAATGATTTGCCACTAATTTTCCAAAAAAACACAATTTTATGCAAAATGGACCAAAAATATAAGGCAAAAATATGGACATTCTGCAAAAATCTGTACAGTTGAGAGGTATAAATTGACATAATTTCCCCTTTTGTTACAAGACTACTGAACAATCACATGGATGAGCCTGCAAGAATGTATATATATATATATATATATATATATATATATATATATATATATATATATATATATATATGTATATATATGTAGGTCTACTTTTAAATTTTGAAATCTCAAAACCTCGAACCTCTAAATTCCGATGTTCAGAAGTTCAAAAGTTATCCATGGAGATTGCCATACTCCAAAACAGCAAATATGTCTCCTCACCAAAGGTTGTTCTGCTAAAAAACAAGAACACTTCAAATGAAAGAAATAGCAGCAACCACCACTCGGATTCAGGGGCACAGCCCGAAAGCGCTCATCATTTTGTACTTATAGCTGTTATTTTATCATTTTTACTGATATTAAATAAGGAATCTGAGTGGTGGTTGCTGTTATTTCTTTCATTTGAAGAGATTGCCATACAGTGCGTAACAGGAACTTTGCCATTCTCTGAACTGTAGTGCAATCTCGGAGTTGGTATATTTAAGTAGCAGGGGTTGGGGTGCCCCCCTGCAAAAACATGATTTCTGAGGTTTCCTTCTTTTAGGTGTTTTTTATTTTAAATTTCAAGATTCCAAAACTTCAAACTTCTGAACATCGGGATTTAGAGGTTTGAGGTTTTGGGATTTCAAAATTTATATATATATATATATATATATATATATATATATATATATATGTTCACTATATAATTTCGAAATACTAAAATCACAAATTTCAGTATTTCGAAATTATAATACAGAGAACCCGAAATCCCGAAGCAGCAGAAGCGGGAAATTCAAAGTCTCGAAGTACGGAGACTTTGAATTAGCGCTTCTGCTGTTTTGGAGAGTGAGTGTGGTGTTTGTTTGTGTATGTGTGTGTGTTGTTTGGGATGTAAGTGTGTTAGTGTGTGTGCTAGGGAATGTAAAATGTGTGTGTGTGTGACTTGCACTCGTGTGGCTGGTTGTGCAATCTCGGAGTTAGAATATATAAGAAGGGGGTGAGGGGCTGGGGTGCAGGGGGGCTTGCCCCCCTGCATATACATAGTTTAAGTTAGTGTGTGTGGTTGTGGGGGGATGTTATGTGTTTGTGTATTGTAGGTGCGTGTTTGAATTTTGCATTTTTTTTTATTTTCGGATTCAGGGTTCTTGGTATTATAATTTCGAAATACTGAAATTCATGATTTTAGTATTTCGAAATTAGATTGTGAACCCATATATATATATATATATCTTTGCTATTTTCAAGTAAACATTTACCAAATAACCTTGAAATTACATTTTCACTGTAAGTCATGTTAAAAATGCCTGTTGTTTATGATTTAATTTTTAAAAGCATTAAGGGTTACATTCTTGGACTTTTTTTTTTCTACTCTTGCAAAATATTTTTTGTATATTCCATATTGGACAACTACTGGACCACAAACTTCATTCAGTCTTCATCAGCAAGAATCTCTTCATTTTGTCTCTCTCACTCTCTCGCTGTACATATATATGCTTCATCAATATCTCTAAATATGCATAGCTGGTTGTCTGAAAAATTGGAAACGTTTGCATCAAAAGTTTAAGCAATAACTCACTGCTTATTTGAAATTCATGTTTATTAAAGTGCCTATTTCCAAAATATAACTAACATTTTACAAGTAGAATTGCAATGAAGCTGGATAAAGTCCAGTGTGAAACATCCCTACATATCACACGTGAGGAAACCATTACACTATTTAATACTTTTAGTCTCGGGGAGGAAGAGAAGGTCACTTTATTAGTAATGAGGGATACATTTCATGTATATTGTGAGCCACTGAAAAACTTTTCATGTATAAGACATATCTTCCTTACCAGAAATCAAGAATCTGTAAAGACTACAGAGGCATATATAACTGAGCTCAAAAAATACAGGAGGAGAAGAGACTGGAGACCTGCCTGACCCTCTGATCAGAGGTAGATTGCTGACAAAATCATACAAGTCTAGATGAAGCAATGCATACCAGGATAAGAAAAAATATTTTTTAAACACCTTTATTGAATTATCACTCGTGACATAGGCAATCAAACTTAAAATTTATATAAAAGTAAACAAACCATATTAGTAAGTTCACATCTGCAAACATCATATATCACATATATTCTTCTAAAGAATGTAATCAATCCAACATTACATAAATTGTTTAATTATTTCCTTTTCTTAAACTTCATTCCTCCTCTAAAACATTTTCTGCATGTATTGCTCCTACAGTTTCCATTTCTATGTAATTTGTTCCTACCCTTTTCTAAAGATCCCACTTCTTGTTCTTTTATCTCTGTTACAATGATCACTGATTTAAGTATAGTTGGCTTAGAATTTGATTTCCGTTTTCTAGTAATTGTTTTTTTGTCAGCCACCAGAATTAAATTTAAAATGGCCTTACTATGTCTAGGCAATTCAGATTCTGTATCTCAGCTCAAAAAAATAAACATTTCCTTAGGTACACATGTGCTTCTCCAGTATTCCTGACAGAGCACTCTGAAGGAAATGTCTAAATTCTGCCAACTCATTGCACTCCAAAATATAGTCCTAGGTACTTCATTCTTCCCCATCATAGATTCATAGATTGTCATTAACAACCCAGGATGGGGTGGCACCTTTCTAAGCTTAGCCAAGTTTTCCAGAAAGAATAATGATGTCCTGTATCCAAATAGGACATTGAGGGCCAGGCATTTATAAGCTACCTCTGTCCATAAGGGACATGGGTGTCAGGCCTAGCGTAAATTTCCTATTCCCCTTCCACTTATCTTGGTTGTGCTTAAACTGGGTAATAGACAAACTCAGTTTTACATGGATGTGAAGCCTGTTCCATAGGAGGAGCAGTCTCTGGGACAAGTACCTGTCTTTCCAGCATGTTCTGTTTAAGTCACAGACAAAATTCAGGTCCTTAGACCTTGTACTTTGGGTACTGTTTGACTTACCAAATATGCAGGAGATTCATAAGTGTGGGGTTTGCGAATGCCTTGTAAGCCAGACATAGATCACCCCTCAGCAATCTATAGGAGACTGACTAAAGAGAAAGGGCTTTAAGGCACTCTGCATAAGGCAGGTATGCTATGCCTTCTATTCTTTTTGCAAGGAACCTTCTAGGTCACTCTAGTTGCTGCATATGCCTAGTCAGGTACATACCGAAGGGAGCACTGTACTGTATGACTGGTCTGATAATGGCAGAGTACAATTGGATAATGACCTCTTTACACCTAGAAGATATCATACCCTTACTTATAAGTTGTGCAACACAAAAGAATTTCCTCACCACTGTGGCCAAATGGTGGTCGGAGGTAAGGCTAATGTCTGCATGTGTACCTAAGTCCCTGACCACTGAGTCGACTCTTAGGAGGGTATTATCAACATGGTAATGAGCTGGGATGGTTGACTCCCCAAAAGGTACAATTATTTATTTCTTAGCACTGAATTTAAGACCATGGCTTTAACACTGTTTGTTAGTGAGAGATAGGCCTTCTTAAAGAATGCAAGCGTCTGCATGGGAGTTGATGATAACCCCCAGTTTGCAATCATTTGCAAACTTAGTCAGCCCTAAACCTTCAGCATTTGCTTCCATTTCAGAGAAATAGATGCCAATAAAGGAGCAGGCTCAGTACTGAGTCCTGGAGGACTCGGCTGGTGACTGGCCTCTTGGTGGAGGTGGCATCGCCTATTCTGATCTTCTGGGTCCTATCAGTGATCCAATTGGCTATTTGGTGGGTGATAAAATTATTTATGTCTAATTTAGTGAGCTTGCCTGTAATGTTTGAGTGGGGTTTTGTATCAAAAGCCTCGGCTAGGTCAAGGGAAGTTATGTTCACAGTCTTGCCCTCATCCATTGCTTTGGTGACCCTCTCAAAGGAGTTCACCAGATTTAATAGGCATGAACTTCCTTTGACAAAGCTGAATTGTGATGGATCTGGTGTTTGCAGGTTACCTATGTCTTCATTTGTCATGTCCATGTTGATTCTTTCCATGGCCTTACATATGAGGCTGTTCAGACTTATGGACCTGTAGTTATGTGGCTTGGTGGTTGGACCTCCTTTGTGCAGGGGAATGACTGTAGCCATCTTCCATTCCTTGGGCACAAAACATGGCTGTAGGCTCCAGATGAAAAGTGATCCAAGTGGGCCAGAGAGGTCATGTTTCATGCTATTTAGTAAGCATCTCAGGATGTTATCGAGGTGGTCAATGGAGTCTTTTAGGCCTTAGAAAGTGCATTAAAGACCTGCTCCCTAGAAATGATGTGGTATTTCCTTTGGAAGGGAGGGTGGGGGAAAGATTTGAGCTGAACCTATCAGCCAAAAGGTTGACAATGTTCTCTGATTCAGTGTGAGTGATAGTATGTACAATAAGTTCTGCACAATGTTACTCATTTCCCTTGAGGTTATGGACATATAGAAAGCTCTGTGGTTGTCCTTTGCATGAGAAACTACTTTTTTCTTCAAATTTAGCCTTTGAAGTATTAATTAACCTTCTAAGATGCCTGTTTAGATTGGTCAAGGGATTTTTAGTAAGTTGGACTTTGTTCCTTCGGGTCTATATTAGAACATCGAAGTGACAAGTCTTTGAATGTTCTGATATCGACACCTAGTAACCGAAAGTTGAAAATAGCGAAATTTTAGATAACTGAATTCTATGGAATTTCCTAGGGAAAGAATTTGGTTGCCTGTTATTGTCGCTTCGCTATTTTCAGCTCTGCAGTGGAAAGTTACGGTCGGGTTCAGGTAAGTGTGTGATTGTGAGGGTTAGGGTGGGATAGGTGAGTTAGGGTTAGGGTGCGGGTCAGGTAAGTGTGTGAATGTTTGGATATGAGGGTTAGAGTGGGATAGGTGAGTTAGGGTTAGGGCACGGGTGAGGTGTGTGTGTGATAGTGACAGACCTTAAGGCTAGGGTTTGGGTTAAGGTAAGTGGGTAGATAGTGGTGTATGTACAGTTTAGTGTAGGTTTAGATGTAAGATTTTAGGTGTATGTGTGTGGATTGCTGTGTGTTTGGTGTGTTTGTGTTGTGTGTATGTGTTTTGGAACAGCAAATGTTTTCCCTAGGAAAAAATTTGATGTTCTAAATTTTCGGTCTTACCAGTTTTCGGTTACTAGGTGTCGATATTAGAACATTCGAAGACCTGAAACTTCGATGTTCTAATATAGACCCATTCCTTCTATGCTTGGCCAAGGTTTTTTTCTTCAAATTTAGCCTTTGAAGTATTAATTAACCTTCTAAGCTGCCTGTTTAGATTGGTCAATTGGCATAAAGTGATTGATATTGTGATTCTACCAGACTGGCTAGTCTTTTGAGTTTGTTTTATTCTTTATACAAATGGGCACAGCTCACTTTATACATCAATATGGCTGTACATTGATTTTGTAAATAGCTCAGCATATGCTATGGTGTTTACTGGGTTTGGGGGTGCTTGGTATTTAGTCAATGTGTCACTTAGCAGAGAGAGGTGAGCTTTGGAATAGTTCCTAAAGGTTTTTGGTTTCGCTGCATCCACAGATTTAATTTTTATTTCAAGCAATACTGCTTTATGGTCAGATCTGACAAGAGAGGACATTATATTGGGTGAGGAGCATTTCTCCCCCATGTTTATGAGTACAATGTCAAGGATGTTTGTACTCCTGCTAGGAGAATGGACTAACTGTTCTAAGATGTTGATATTAATGAAGGTTAGGAATCACTGGGCTTATGCATTAGAAGTGGTGCAGGATTCCCAATCTATTGAGGGGTAGTTGAGATTCCCCATGAAGATGGTACTTGGTTGAATGATGAGGGACTCTAGTACATGGAGATAGTTAGTATGGGTTTCCTGGGACATGGCGGGGGACCTATAGGTTTCAAAGATATGTTACAAGACCCTGTTTATAGTGAGTTGGATGTATATGAGTTCCAGAGGGTCATACACTTTAACAAGTCTGGATGTGAGGTTGTTTTTAATATATACTGAGATCCCTCCACCTTTAGTTCCCTCCTGCACAGTAGCTGGTATAAAGGTGTGAAAGGCATTATAACCTTGTATTGCTGGGGTACCCTCTGTGACTTTAAACCATGTCTCTGTTACTACACAGATGTCTACACTCTCTAGGGAAAAGAAGGCTTGCGGGGAGTAGATTTTCTTGTTAAGACCTCTACCATTGAGCAGCACCACCTTCAGATATTTTTTCATAGGTTCAGTTAAGTTGGGAGGTGTAGCAGTTTGGCATTGTCTAAAAAAAGGCACTGTGGGGGTCAAAAAGGTCTTAGCCAATATGAAAAAGCCTAGAGAGGATAAGTGCAGACCATCCCTGTCAACCATGTCCTCCCAGAACATCAAATATTATACGTCCTCTTGGACTGACACCAGAAGCTACGTAAATTGTTAAAATCAATCTTTTTCTGTTGGTAACATGGGACCATCCTTGGAGAAGTTAGTATGCTGCTTAGTGCTAGGCTCATACCTGCCTGAGACACATAATCAGTGATCATATCTCGCTTCATATAGTCAAGAGAGGTACATCTCAGGTCATTAACATGCACATGGACTATGATAGAATCTTACTGGTACCTGTGGTGCAAGTACTTGAGCTGTACCTCCAACATTTGCCACCCACCTGAGGAAAATTTTTTGGGAGTCTGCTTGGGGTATAAAAGTACCTATGCAAACACTTCCTAGAAAAAATCCTAAATCTTTTAGGCTTTGTTGCATATTTGGCAGCCCTACAAATGTCCTTCCCTGGGTGAGAGAAATTATGAACATTCAGTTCAAAGGAACTGCACAAAGCTCTAGAAATGTGTAAACTAATGAGACAAACTGTGCAAACTGATAGTAAGGAAATAATGACAACAGCTTGCAAATAAAATGTAAAAAAAAAAAAAAAAAAAAAAAGAAACAATGCCATACAACAGTCCAAGGTGGTACCCAGAAACAAACATTCAGTTAGAGAGAGAGACTGTTGCATACGTAGTGGCTACATGCATGAAGAAAAGCGATGCAAAGCTCATGATCAAAGGTGTAAGCTTTGCAGACCAAGGTCTCAGTCATTTCAGAAATGTATATAAATGAAGAAATAAGGCTATTTGCAAAATATGCATTTTATCAAGTTTAATAGGAATAGAAAATCTGAACAATATACACCTTCAGTAGAACTGTATGAGGAATGCACAGAAAGTAAAGAAAACACATTTTGTTTAGAAAAGCTGATTATTCAAGGCAAATGTATAATTTTTAAGCTTGATGCAGGAAGACAATGTAATACTATCCCCCGGATTCAGCAAGCCTTAGTGCAGGAGCTCCTGAAGGCAATATGACCACTGTGCGATCAAGGAATAAGCTGCAGGGACGTGCACGAGCACTCCTGCACTATTCCTGCACGGACACAACTCCTGTATGCAAATTACCCCATTTGCAGGTGAAAACCATGCAAATGAGGAGAATTTGTGATCCAGGAAGCTGTCAGCTGACTGTGCAGGACTAGTGTAGTGTGCAGAAATGTACTCGGTTAGTAACCAAGTACATTTCTGCAAACTACAAAACGGAGCCATGACAGCTCCAAATAAAGTGTGTATATTATGGGGAAACCATGCCAATCGCCAAAATATATGGCCATTGGCATGGAAAACAGTTGCAAAAATAAAAAAATAACATTTATTTTTTTTTAGCCGAGTTCGGCTGTTTAAGGGTAGGGCAGCAGCGCGTAAATGGGATCGGGCTGAAAATATAAAAAATAACCTGAAATAAGCATTCTAACCAAAATCACTATTTTGCCATTATACTCAATGGCAGGCAGAAGAAAACATGGCCAGTGAATAGTGATTGCTAAGGGGGGAGGCTCAGTGTGGGACCTGTAACTGTTCATTAGCAGGCAATCCTATGCAAATGAGGGGAATGATACTGAATCCCAGATTTCCCCTCAATGCTAGTCAGCACCCAAGAGTGTAAGTGCAAGAATAGCATGGTCCAAGCCTAAGAGTTAGCTGACATCATAGGGGTGTGTGTCAGGCGTACTGTAAGCGGATTGGAGTCCTGTGGCTCGGGTTTGCCCTTAGTTTAGCAGAGCTAAGCAAGGGTGTGTGTCTGAGGCAGCCTAGCACTCTTTACATTGCCTAAAAAGGTGCGCTCGCCACGCACTGGGTTTCAAGGAAAAAAAAAAGTAAACTAGGAAATAGCAACTCTGTGCACATTTGAGCACTGTGTCTGCGCAGCACGCCCCCGGGCTTAAACAGGAAGGCATTGGGAAGGGAAACAGCAGTAGGAAGGTAATCAAGGAGAACTAGCATAGCTGGCAGGGGAAATGTATCAGAATCAGCCAATTACACAGGCAGCAACCCAGCCCAAAACACTACTATAAATTATGCAAACACCTTTCCCTCTGGTTTTTCCCACATACTGTACACCACCGGTGTATACAAGTGGGGAAATTTTAATAAACAAAAACCACAAAATGATAGGGGCTGCATTAGCTATCATACATCAACATGTGGAAGTGGCTGAGGGTGGTGAGGATGAGAATGCTGTCGACCAACCCACAGTGAGGAGACGGAGAAGAGTGTACAGACCCAGGGTAACCTACCAGGGGATACATGCGCTGGAGATAGTGGAGTGCTATAGGGTGGGCAGGGACCTCCTACAGCAAATTGTTGAGCTGTGACGGCCATGCGTGACACACAGAACTAACAGAGGGGAACCCATCCCAGTGGATACCAAGGTATGTGTAGGCCTAAGAATACTAGTCACAGGTACAGGCCAACTAGGGATATCATGGGGGATCTCACAGGCATCAGCATCCAGAGTACTCCACCAGTTCCTGTATGCCATGTCAGCACATGCCGGTGAGCACATATATTTCCCCAACACACGTGAGGCATTGCCCAGCCATATGCGTCTCTTCCACCAAATAGTAGAATACCCTGAGTTAGTGGGTGCTATAGACTGCACACACTTATGCATCAAAGCACCACCTGGTGAGCAGGGTAGGGCCTACATCAACCGCAAGGGCTTCCTCTCCATCAACTGCCAGGTTGTGTGAGATGCCCAGGGCATTATAATGAATTTGTGTGCTGGCTGCCCAGGAAGCTATCACGACTCCCACATCTGGCATCTGAAGCAGCTGTACCAGAGATTTGCCAATGAGGACATCCCTAACGGGCACCTAGTGGGGGATGCTGGTTACGCACTGGAGCCATGGCTGATGACACCCATCAGAAATGCACACACACCCAAACAAGAACTCCATAATGAGGCACACGCACAGACCAGAATTATAATAGAGCGTATGTTTGGGATGCTCATGTCACGGTACCAGTGCCTAGACACATCCAGTGGAACCTTGCAGTACTCACCAGCTACATGTACTCAAATTGTCATCATATGTGTCATACTACACAATATGATCCTGCGGAAACAGCTGCAGCAGGAACAACATGGGGCAGGGCCACACTGCCCCCCACCACTGTCATGGCCTGCACAGGCATAGAGTGACTTGGAGGAGGAACAACTTGAGCCTGCCCCAGTAGGCAGAAGGAGGCATGCCCAGTATGCCCTGGCCTTGGCAAAGAGGCAACACATAGCACATACAGTGACACAGTAGAGACCTAGGGGATGACACTTCTCTTTGACTCATAGATACAGTAAAAGGGATGCCAAACATGACACTACCTGTACTCAACCATGTATAGGGAGTGTACTATGTGCATCTGATATAGGCAGCCCTCCAGCACCATCCTCAATACTGGCACAGCCACAAGGTAAGTCACTCTTCCTACCAATTGCTGAATGGAGTAGCATGTGTTGTTACTTGTATCTATGGTATGGATGTGAGCATGCAAGGGAATTGGGTGGTTGAATGGGATGCCAGCAGATAGTAGACACCTACAGTGGCAGCATGAGATCTGTAACAAATACTGGTGTCACCATAGTAGCCAGTACTACACATGGTGACAAACCCCACTGCAGGAAATGTGCTGGGCCACATGTGTGTCCATATGACAGACACATGCCAGTCACGGAGGTTCACATACCCAACAACAGTCTCAGCCAGCAGGAAAGGTGCAGACAAACACAAACAAAGGCTGTGCTAAGGCCTCTGAATGATGGCTATGGGTAACCTCCCCTCCCAGGCCTACAGAGACAGACTACAGCAGGTCAGGCAGTGGGATGTTAGTTCTGAAGGGTAAGAAATCAGAAACTGATATGTAGGTCAATCAAACCTAAGACCTGTAGTACACTGATATGCCTCTAGTCAGCATGATAGGTTAGAATACAGAATGAAATGGAGTACCTAACATACCAGTACAGTCATAGCAAATGTGTACAAGTGTCAGGTGTGCCCCCCGCCAATCCTATGTAGAAATGCACCAACAGTCTGGTGTGCCCCTCCAATCCGATGTAGACACGTAGTAACAGTCAGATGTGCCCACACCCAATCCTATGTAGAAATGTTGAAAACTCCTGGGGTTCTGGCTGAAGTGTGATTCTCAAACAATCTGGAAATATATCGCTGATTGCTAAGTATATTTCTTGGCATTTTAACATTTCAGAGTTCTGCATTGTCTTAATTTTGCCTGTCCGAATGATTTTTTTTGCCTGACTGAATTATTTTATATGTTTTCTGGCATTATTTTCTGTTTCTCATCTGTCCTGAAATTGCTTCCCCCCATTCCTGTGGTGAAGTTTATAAAACTGGTCTAACAGCTTTCATGTTGTCTGATTGCTTCAAGGCTTGCTGATTTAAAAATAGTTTCTGTTTGTAAATCCCTGCATACACTGTTGGAAACTCCTGGTGTTCTGGCTGAAGTGTGATTCTCAAACAATCTGGAAATATATCGCTGATTGATAAGTATATTTCTTGGCATTTTAACCTTTCAGCATTCTGCATTGTCTTAATTTTGCCTGAATGAATTATTTTTTGCCTGACTGAATTCTTTTATATATTTTCTGGCATTGTTTTCTGTTTCTCATCTATCCTGAAACTGTTTTCCCCTCCCCCCACCCTATTCTTGTGGTGTTGTTATAGTTGGTGGCTTTGCAGTTGCCCACCTCTACTGTAAATTTGATCTGGGACACCCCTCCCAGTCTGGTGTTCACTCTACTTATTATGGGGAGAACATTTGAGAAGGCCAACCCACTTAGGTTCTTAACCTTGAATTTTTCTTCTGCTCCTTATTCCTCTCTCCTTGCACTTTATTAAAAAATAAATAAATAAATAAAATTGCACTTTATTTTGCTTTTGCCTCTTCCTAAAAGTACTCAATTGCATTTATTCTGCTCCATTTATTACTGCTTGGTAGTAGCCTGATTAAATTGTAACTGTTACTCTAAGCCTTTTGTTTTAAGTAATTGGGCTCCAGACCAGTTGTTTTACATTAAGAAAGTTTGCGGTCTGCACTGTTGGGGCAAGACAGGTAGCTTACATCTTTCTAGCTTGGGAATTGCTGATTGAAGGCTCAGTGTCTGTTATTCTAAATGTGTATTAGTTCTGGTTAAACCACTTGGGCTTCAGGCCAGTTATTTTTCATTAAGAAGGTTTGTGGTCTGCACTTGTGGGAGGAGAGGCTAGATTCTGTGCCTGCTTATTTGAACTGTTTCTTTCTGAAATTGGTGTGCCTTGTTTGCTGTAGCATAGACTAGATTCAGGCATCCTGAATCTAGCTTTGTTTGTATAACTTGAGCACTAATCCAGGATATCTTTTTTAGGGAAGGTTCCCCTGCACCCTCGTGGCAGGAGTGTGCAGTTAGAACTTGTCTGATTGAAGACTGTTGGAACAGGGCTCAGTTTTGAGCTTTTTTACTGGTTAATTGGGTAATTTGTTTAAATCAGTTTGCTCGTTTTCTATTGTTATATAAAAATTGCACTTTATTCATCTGCTTTTACTGTATTTGTGTTTCTTCCTACTTTATTACTTTATTTTGCCTTTGCTGTTTGTTCTTAAAAGTACTTAATTGCATTTATTCTGCTGCATTTATTACTGCTTGTTAGTAGCCTGATTAAATTGTAACTGTTATTCTAAGCCTTTGGTAGAAGCACTTGGGCTTCAGACCAGTTGTTTACATTAAGAAGGTTTGTGGTCTGCACTGTTGTGGCATGACAGGTAGTTTACATCCTTCTAAGTTGGGAGTTGCTGATTGAAGGCTTAGTGTCTGTTATTCTAAAAGTGTATTAGTTCTGTTTTAAGCACTTGGGCTTCAGGGCAGTTATTTTACATTAAGAAGGTATGGTCTGCACTCTTGTGGGAGGAGAGGGTAAATTCTGCCCTTCTGAGCTGGGAGTTTCTGGTTAAAGGCTTATTGTGCATGCTTATTTGAACTGTTTCTTTCTGAAATTGGTATGCCTTGTTTGCTGTAGCATAGACTAAATTCAGACCTGCTGAATCTAGCTTTGTTTGTATAACAAGCACTAATCCACACCATCTTTTTTGGAGAAGGCTCTCCTGCACACTAGTGGTAGGAGTGTGCAGTTATAACTTGTCTGATCAAAGACTGCTGGAACGGGGCTCAGTTTTTAGCTTTTTATTTGTTAATTGGTTAATTTGTTTAAATCAGTTTGCTCATTTGCTACTGTTATATTAAAAAAATACACTTTATGCATCACTGCTTAGCTAGGGTTGAACTACTCCTGGCGCCATAAAGTCTGCTCTTCAAATTTTTCCTTAGAACTAGCTAGTTTTTTTTTTGTTTTAGCACTCAAATCTGTTTCTTTGAGCTCAGCACTTGTTCAGAAGTCATTGTAAGCACTAAATAAGCTACAAATTACTACAGCACTCAACTTTCCTCACTTGTCTAGAGGAAAACAGTTTTAGTACCTAATAAATAAGCACGTATTCAGGCATGTCTATGGGTCAGCTCCTGGTGTTTTCTCCTGTCTACCTATTGAATCTGGGCATCTTAGGGCAATGCAGTAATTGCCTCATGTACACAGACAACCCTCTCCTCCTGCCACCCAACTACAGCCTGTGAGAGATGCACTTATATAGTCAAACTGGAATCAAAGCTTTCTTTTCCCAAGACTGGACTAGATAGTCAAGAGGAGAATGTAAACACTTGCACCACACCACAATCATCACATAGTTCCTCAAAACCTACACCACCAAAACAAGCACATAGAAACACAAAACACAAACCTACATTCACAGAGGCTCTCAATAAAAATCTGCTCAAGCAACAGAGACCTCCAAAGCAGAAACGCAAGCAATCTCCACCCCCCCAACACAACCCAAATGACACATACCCACAAACTCAGCGTGCCACTCAACCACAGCCCATAAGGCATAACAACGTACCCAACACACTAGTCATAGCTGACTCTATAGTCAGGCACACTGATGTTTCACTCACCAGGCTAAACAAGGAGAAAGTTACTGTCAGCTACCTGTCCACATAACGCACGCACTCATGTCACTCCACAACAAGTACAAATATGACTCTGTCATTGTCCATATTGGTGTGAATGACCTGAGATGTACCTCCCTGGAATATATGAAAAGAGACATGGAGGAGCTCTCTGATCTTGTAGCCCAGGCAGGTATGACCATAGGCATCCTGCCATCACCTAGAATGATACCACAGCACAAGGACAAAATGATTGACTTCAACAATCGGCTAAGCTTCTGGTGTCATTCTAAGGGGATCCAGTATCTGTCTGCCTGGGATGACATGATCGACAGACTACAATGCTTTGCCAGAGATGGCCTGCACCTGTCGCCCTTGGGATTCCAGATACTAGCTAAGGCTCTTGCCACCCCTATAGTGCCTTTTTTAGACGAGGTTCAAATGACAAATTCACCACCTTAATAGGTACAAGCAAGCAAAATTTGAGGGTAATGCTACTCAATGCTAGAAGTCTAAACCTCAAAATTCATTCACTCGAGGCACTCCTTAAAATGGAGAACACCAACATCTATGCAGTGACAGAGACCTGCTTCAAGGCTCCAGACAGCACCCCTGCATTACCAGGCTATAATTCATACCACACCTTTCGGCCAACTAACCTGGACCGAAACACTAAAGGCGGAGGCATGTCCATATTCATTGAGGATATCCACACCTCCAGGCTAGCTGCTCAGCATAATGTATCTGAAATTATCCAAGTGCAACTAACTCTGGGCAAGACCGCAATCCAAATTGTAACTTTCTACAGATCCCCCACCATGCCCCAGGATTCCCAATCCTCATTTCTTAATACACTGGAAAATATTAAGGGACAACCCAGCACCCTAATAATGGGTGATTTCAACTAACCCACCATTAACTGGGAAAACTACTCATGTACCAACTCTTTTGCTCAACGTTTTCTGGAATTCATAAATTCCAATTGCTTGGATCAACTTATATACATCCCCAGCAGGGGCAGCAATATCCTAGACTTGGTCATTACCAACATGGGTAACCGGTGTTCCACACCAGAGGTCAATACCTCATTGGTCAGATCCGACCACAAACTAATCACCCTAGACATCCACATCCCACCCCACTCCCATTAGGGAAACCACTGCAAAGAATTTTTCCAAAGCCAACTTCATGCTTCTTAAGATAGACATGGCAAACTTTATGACACCCATGCAGACGGACAATTGAGGTACGACTGCTGAATCCTCCACAAATGCACTTCATAAGCACTTACACGAGTGCATGGATCATGCTATCCCTAATAGAACCAAAATGCTATCCTCCAAAAAAAGGAAGCCAATCTGGTGGTTCCCTGCCATAAACAAACTCTGCAACAGAAGAAAGAAACTGTTGCAAAAAAAGAGTAAAATCCCATGATTGGAGGAACTCCCTGGTCAGCCTCAGTAAGAAGCTGAGATCCCGTATAAAATCCTCCAAAGCTAGTTACGAAAACAAAATCACTACTTATTCTAAAGACAACCACAAAGCATTCTATGGCTATATCAAGAATCTCAATGGCAACACTCAGATCTGCTCTGAGTTACAGCAATGGCACTAAATATGCAGAACCAACTGATATTGCTAACATCCTGGCAGATAGGTTCAGTGCTAACTTTACCCCCTTCTCACCCCCTAAAGGGCCCGTCTCTATACTAGAAGAATGCAAAGTTCCTGTAATCACGGCTGCACAGGTAAAAAACACACTCTCCAAAGCCAAGAACACAGCATCTATGGGACCTAACAACATCCCAGGCTGCATTCTACATGAACTGCAGAATGAACTGGTACCCCACCTAAGCACCATGTTCAATCATAGCTTCACCTCAGGCTTTGTGCCCACTGAATGGTGCACAGTGATGGTTGTCCCACTCCACAAAGGGGGAGCCACCACAGACCCTGGGAACTACCACCTCATTAGCCTAACGAGCCTGCTCTGCAAGACCACAGAACGTATCATCATGGAACTTATAAACAAAGACATTGGTAATCTCCAAACTCTGGACCCCACCCAGTTCGGGTTTGTAAAAGGCAGATCATGTTTCCTAAACCTGATAGACTTCTTTGAAGCAGTCACAAAAGCTATAGATGAGGGTAAGGTGGTTCACACAGCCTATCTAGATCTCGCCAAGGCTTTTGACACTATCTCCCACTCTGGAATTATAGATAAACTCACTAAACTAGGTAAAAATCCCTATGTCACAAGATGGGTTGCCAACTGGCTCACTGACAGAACCCACACTGTGAAAGTAGCAGACTCCAAATCTGACTTCAGACCATTGACAAGTGGAGTACTACAGGATTCAGTCCTGGGTCCTCCCTATTTGGTATCTACTTTTCTGAAGTACAGGCTAACACAGAAGGTCTTTGGCTAATGAAGTTCACAGATGACTGCAAACTAGGAGCCATAATCGAAACTCTTAACGATGTGGACATCCTACAAAAGGGTCTTACTGAGACAAATGCCTGATGTCAAAGTCATGGCCTCAAGCTCAGTGCCAAAAAGTGCATTGTCATCCCCTTTGGTAAAAACTCTGTACCCATGAGGTACCACATAGGTGGTAGCCTACTTAACACTGAAAGTTTGATAAGAGACCTTGGGATACAGGTGGACAGTAGTCTCTCCTTTGATAATCACATTGCCACAGTAGTCAGGAAATCCTTCTACATGGCACGCCTCATCACAAAAGGTTTCTCATCCAGGAAAAAAGAGGTCATTGTTCCCCTCTACTCGTCACTCATTAGATCCATTATAGAGTACAATGCCCCTTTTGGTATGTACCTCACAAGACATCTACAACAACTGGAAAGGCCACAGAAATACCTCACAAAGAGGATTATCAGCCTCAAACAGATGCCCTATGCAGACCGTCTCAAAAAACTCCAGCTTTACTCCGTCACATATTGTCTACTCAGAGGTGATCTCTGCCTAACATACAAAGCTATGTCAAACCCAGAGCTGTTGGACATGCTCCACTTAAAGAAATCCCAAGCCCTCTGAGCTACACGCTCTAGAGACCTAAACCTTGTCACCACAATAAACAGAACATGCTGGAGGGATAGATTCCTGTCCCAGAGACTTTCCATACTGTGGAACAAACTACCAATCTATATCAAACAAAGCTCCTCATTAGCACTCTTCAAGAAAAGTCTTGATGATTGGATGGGAAATAGGAAATTCACCCCGGGAATCACCTCTGTGGCTCTGCTCGACAGAGGCACAGGAAAATTGTTTTCTTGGGTGGCGAAAGCCAGGGTACCTTTTAGCTAGGCGTATATAGGCCCTAGGGCCAATAGCCAAGTACCTACCTATGAACATATGAACCTATGTAGTAACAGTCAGGTGTGCCCCCCCATTCCTATGTAGATATGTAGTAACACACAGGTGTGCCCCCCAATCCTATGTAGAAATGTAGTAACAGTCAGGCGTGCCCACCCAAAACTGATGTTGACATGTAGTAACAGTCAGGTGTGCCCCCCAATCCTATGTAGAAATGTAGTAGCAGTCAGGTGTGCCCCCCATATCCTATGCAGAAATGTAGTAGCAGTCAGGTGTGCCCCCCAAATCCTATGCAGAAATGTAGTAACAGTCAGGTGTGCCCCCCCATTCCTATGTAGACATGTAGTAACACACAGGTCTGCCCCCCAATCCTATGTAGAAATGTAGTAACAGTCAGGTGTGCCCCCCATTCCTATATAGACACGTAGTAACACACAGGTGTGCCGACCAATCCTATGTAGAAATGTAGTAACAGTCAGGTGTGCCCCCCCAAATCTGATGTTGACACATAGTAACAGTCAGGTGTGCCCCCCAATCCTATGTAGAAATGTAGTAACATGTATGTGTAGCACAGATTACCTGACCAAGGTAGCAGGATAGATTGTAGCATGTGTACAGTATGCAGATCTGCATGTGTTAGGTTGGTGCATGTTTTATATTGTGCGAGAGTAGCCAGTATGTATGCATGGTGAGGTTTGTCCTGGTGGCCATTGCCCAGTACTGCCAATGACAGGGCCAGGTCCTCACAGCTGCAGTGCCAAACACAATGCTTCCCAGTATAACACATTCTAGCAGTAAGCCATTGTAAATGTTTGGAAGTAATATGTGTCACCATCTGAAAGATGGACATGGCATGACTGTCGGGCCAGCTATACAAGCAGTACACAGGGGGAAGTACCCCAGACAGACAATGTATAATGTGTAACTGCTAAATGGACACACCCTTGGAATTGTACATACAGATTTGCAGCACATTATCTGGGCTTCTAGTAGGGAATACTGATTTTGCCTGGCCAAACACTCGCAGACTACAAAGGGAAATATACTGTATTTCAGTCTGGGACTGTAGGACTGACAGAGTGCAATGGCCTGCTACAGCTAGCCTGCATAACTACCAAATGGCCTACAGTTCTCTGCCAAAGGCCTGTGTCTCACCCGTACTGCCAATGTGTGTTATGTCATGGACTCCCAAATAACAGCATAACACAGTCCATAGAACCCACATGCAAGACCATGTGGACAAACCACAGTAACATGTCCACTGTGTCCTACTGCATGAACTGTGGACCAACACCAATATACTGCTGTGATGAGGTGATAACAATAGGAAAAGTATCAGAGAATGTGTGCATAATATATGGAAGAGGATAGAATAATAGGCGGGGTGGGAGCATGGGCAGCATGGAGTGTGCAAAGTCCGAAACACAGCCGTGTGCACATACTATCCCTGGCAGCAAACACAAGAATGGGTGGCTACAAACCTGCTCATAAACCACAATAGGGGTAATGTCCTGACTTATGACCCCTGTCTCTGGGTAACCTGTGTGAATCTGTACAGCTGTGAGGTATTGCCACAGCAAGATAAGACCATACTATCACATCGATGGAGGTACAAGTATGGGATCCTCTGCCACCACTGTACCAAGATGCCGAACCAGTTACACAGACCCAGCAGCAAGTGTCTGCAGCTCCCCTTCCAGAATGGCATGAGTTTGCAAAAATATGTAGGTGTTTGACCACAATACCTGACACAGCTGCATTCACCCTGTGTGCCCCAGGACATCACTGCAAGCAAATATGTCTACCTGACAGTACTTGATGACATAAAACATCACAGTGTATAACGGTACACATGTCTGAATGTCTCTGCTTACACCAGGACCATGTAGCAGAAGCAGTACAGACACAATTACCTACAATAACTCACTATCCCTTGCCCATTTTGACCCCATATTGTCAACTGATCTACAGATATCCTGCAGAAACAGTTTGCTAGCTGTAGGTGTAAAACACAAAAGTCTGCACTGGAGTACAATCTATCTGGAATGGATTTAAACATTCAATACAGAAGGTCATACTGGGCATGCTCCCACACTTAGAGAAATGAAGGCAATGTCAGACAACAAAATACTGAAAGGTCATACTGGGCATGCTCACACAGTTAAAGAAATGAAGCCCATGTCTGGCAACAACAGTGGACCATACATTTCTGACAGTTGCAGATGTTAGTGCATACACTCCTCAGTACGCACCAGTAATGCTTTGCACACACATTGGATAGGAATACACACATATCCAAGGACAACACAGTATAATATGCCAAAGTACACATACACAGATGTGTGGAAGAGAGTGACAGTGACAAAGAGCCCACCATCATGAGGCCTGTCCCACCCAGCACACAGCCAAATGGTTACAACCACATGATGTGTACATGTCACTCACCGTAGACATTTGCCTCTGGAATCCCTCAGCAGTATAGACTCTGTGGTGTTAGTGCTAATTGTGCAACATGACTGTACAAGTCAATAGTCATCTAGCAGTTGTATACGCGTACCTGTGGAATATAAACCTCTGTGTGCCTGAGTGTGGTGTGTCTGCCTGTAGATGAATGGATTATGGCCCATGCACACACACTGCCCTCCCCATTGCCCTACTATGGCAAGCCTGCTGATGTCAGTCACTTTGAAATACACCTATGGGGAAGGAGTAGCCCAGTAATCTCTGTGGTGTGTCCTATAACTGTGTAATGCTGTAGTGTGATAAACTAGTTAGGTAGGAGTTCTATTCCCAGACATGGCAAGTGTGGATGTTTGTGTGTGTGTTTGTTTGTCTGTGTAGGGAGCAATGCTTGCCATGTCTGGGAATAGAACTCCTACACAGACATGGCAAGTGTGGATGTTTGTATGTGTGTTTGTTTGTCTGTGTAAGGAGCAATGCTTTTGAGGCCATTCACTATCAATACAACCTCCAGTGCCCTTCTTTGGCAAGCCTGCTGATGTCATTCATTTTGAATATATGTTTGTGGAAGGAGTAGTCCAGCAATCCCCGTGGTGTGTCCTATAACAGCGTAATGCTGTAGTGTAATATAGTAGTTTGGTAGGAGTTCTATTCTCAGACATGGCATGTTTGTGTGTGTGTTTGTCTGTGTAGGGAGCAATGCTTTTGAGGCCATTCACAGTCAATACAACCTCCAGTGCCCTTCTTTGGCAAGCCTGTTGATGTCATTCATTTTGAAATACACGTTTGGGGAAGGAGTAGTCCAGTAATCTCTGTGGTGTGTCCTATAACTGTGTAATGCTGTAGTGTGATAAACTAGTTAGGTAGGAGTTCCAATCCCGGACATGGCAACTGTGAGACCTGGTGTGTCTGTGTTTGCCATTCGTATCTTGTGTGGAGGTGGCTGTGAGTGTATAACAACTGGACTCATTGTGGAGCGTGTTTTGCAAATGTCTTATATGGTGGGCCTATTATATGTCACAATGTCCACCTTACAAGGATAACAGATGTCAAACAGGAGAGAGGCTGGGGTTGCCAATCCCTATCCCTACATGTGACATCAAGGCCTGGTGAGCAAATTAGGCTACCCGTGTATTACCCAGAGAACACTGTCAACCCATGTCTCATACACAAACACACTCACCTAGGCAACAACCACTTTGTTGGTAGTACCCTGCATATTGCCCACAGATAGTAACCATGGCGTGATTGCAGTGGACTACAGAGGGCATGGCACCCTGTCCCATTACTACAATAGGCATATAATTGCAGACAGTGAGCCTTCACTATGTTCCCCACTGGATGCCTGCAACAACTGTAGTGCCATAAAATGTGACCCACAAAGGACATACCATGCCTTAAACACATGCCCTGTATGGACAGATGCCACTGACAACAGGGAATACCTGTATCATGCTATCAATGTAGGTGCAGGGTCAAGCTGGTGTCCATTACCAGTTCCCGTCACATGAGGCCAGGACTGGCACATCTGATGATAATTTGTGTACACAACATGGGCCAGACACCCCAGGTACAGTTCCACATGTCACCGAATATGCATGTGGGACATGTGCACATGCCAGACACAGCACTGGCCACACACAATAGTACCCCAATGACTGGATGGTGAATACAATACCCACATGTGTGGGCCAATCCAGATACTACACCCCTGAGCCACACTGCAGACCATTGTCATGTAGCCTGATGCCAAGGTATACCCTTTACCTAGCCTTGTACAGCCTTCTGGCACAGTCAACCACTACACACCTGTGAAGCAATGCACCCATGCATGTCAGTACTGGCACCCTGTGTCTGTGTTTGTGGAGTATAATGCTTTCAACCCTATTCACACTCACTACAACTTCCATTGGCCTACTGAAGTATGCCGTCTGATGTTAGACACCTTCACATACCCTTTGCCCACATATCATCCAGATAACCCCTGTGGTGCATGTGATACCTGCATATTACTGTATTGTGGCAAACTAGCTAGTTAGGAAGTCTGTTCCTGACCCTGCCAACTGTGTTGATGTGTGTGAGACCCTGGGAGAGTGTGGCTGTGTTGATGTTGACACCTGTTCATGTGGACAGGAACATGTACTACACCTACCTTATCACTGCTGTATCACTGTTGTAGATGTCACTCACCATCAGATATTCCTTTGGACAGCTCCCCAACATGTAAGCTATGTGGCACATGCAATAACTGCATAGACATGTAACAGCAATACATAGTCAGTCAGGGGTTTGTGTGACACAAACATGCTTAGATTTTACTCTCCCATCCCCTCCCTGACTTACTTTGTCTCTGTCTGTCTCTCTACTCCCTCTCAGGTGGATGTGGAGAAGTACACCTGCTTTGCTTAGGCGGCAGCTTGTGTTTTGTAAGTGATGCTCATGATCAGCTGATAGCCTCTGCACAAATTGCAGTTCCCCTCTAGCTGATTGCATGTGGAACAGCTTTGGTAACATTCCCATAGCCAATTGCATGAAAACACACTCCAATATCTAGGAACATCATGTGGATATTGGGTCTTTTCATTCACTGTGTGCAGGACCTCATTTTGGTGTTTGGCAAACAGCATCACAGATGGTATTGGGATTTACCTCTAACAACATACACTGTGGAGACAGGCCAACAAACAGGAGGGGGATGTGTCAGACATGAATACAGAATGTAAATGTTGCTCTTCTGCATTTGGAGTAATGTTAGTTTAACAGGGTGTGTGTGGATATGGCTGGGCTACATGATTTAATACCTGTCATGACAGTGTTATGTGTTTGAGGAAACTCCCACCTGTTGGGTTATCAGCAGACTGGGCAGTGTGTGGAGTCATATGTTTCTTGTGTTACTCACAGATCACCTATCTTAGAACTGCAGAAGCATAGTCTGAGGATTGCAGTCAGTACATGGTGACAGCCACGAGAGTTATTAACTTCATATCTCTCATAGGACATATGTCACAACAAACCCTGGTATGACAGTAAATGTATGAGGGTATCACAGCAACAAGCCAATATTGGCCCAGTTTTTGTGGCTGCAGCCACAAGTCTGTCAACCTTTGTACATATGTCATGCAGTAAGAGGTGCATATGTTCTGTACACCATTATTTATTGACATCATGCCTGATAACAAGCCAGTGAGATGTCAGAATGCTAGACATGTTATGTATAGTAGGGGTTATTTATGAGGACATAACCTGGCAGTCTGCAGTTGTGTGCACAGTACTGGGGTCTGTGTATGTATGGTGATGGTCGACAGTATGTGTATTGCCCATACGTACCTTTGCCTGTGCACAGACTGTGGTAAATGCCATTGTTCTTGGTCCTGTTCTATCTGATGTTACATGCTGCTCCAGTGTATGGCACCCTATTGGCTCACATGTCTGTAGGGCCAAACACACACATGTCCCATACCACAGGCAGGCATCGGACCACACTGTGTCATGACCCAGTTTATGTAGGGTTAGTGTGTGAGTGGCACATATGAGGATGGTGCTTATCAGACAGTCCATATAGTGTCATATTAAGCTTGTGGCTGTGGCTGTGTTCACATTGGTTGTGGGTAGGCACCTTCTCACAAGTGTCTGTTACTCTGTGCTGTGACATGCATGTAGAGCCTGCTATATTTGTAGGTACATGTGTATTCCCCATACAAAATGTGACCAGTGTTGTAGCAGTTTGCCTGTAGTTTGCACAGTGCTTTGTTACATTTCTAGCAGCTTAGTGGAATCACCCAGTGTGCTGTTATGTCCAGATTTATGCAAGACATACTGCTGCCAGGCCACCATAACTATTGTGTATTTCTGACAAAGAAGTGGGATGCTGTACAGATGTACGTCACTAACTACTGGGTAGTATGTGGCCATGTGACCTATGCACCATCAGGTATTATGTGGCCATGTGACCTATGCACTATCAGGTATTATGTGTCAGGACAGACAGGTGTGTGTGAATGCATAAACTGTGTGGGCATATGTAGTCCAGTATTTACGTGAAATACCCATGTACATGGCTATTAACATCAACATTGTCAGGTGTGGTCCACCTGTCTCGCACAAAGGGTATCTCTGTACACATCTGGACTGACCGTAGAGTGCCAGACAGTCCACATATATTGATCATATATCTGCTGTAGTCCACAGGAGCATTACTGTAATAGCAGTGGTACTGTACTATGATGTCCTTAGGATGTCTGTCAGTAACCAATGGTGTACATGTCAAAAGCAGATGTGACCTCCCACACACAACATGTCTGTTGAGACAACCCCTGTTACAGTAGTAACAGTCTACATATACACCTGCAATACATACATGACATCATCTTGCACTAAGAGGTTGGGATTATTGGTGCTGAGGTAGGACTCCACTCCATGTTCTGGACATATGGTAAACATATATGTGTGTGTGTGTGTGTGTGTGTGTGTGTGTGTGTGTGTGTGTGTGTGTGTGTGTGTGTGTGTGTGTGTGTGTGTGTGTGTGTGTGTGTGTGTGTGTGTGTGTGTGTGTGTATATATATATATATTTATATATATATATATATATATATATATATATATATATATATATATATATATATATATATATATATATATATATATATATATATATATATATATATATATATATATATATATATAAACTCAAATATATGCATATACACAGCTATATATGTCTACACAGGTACAGATATATAGATATATATGCACATATAGTTATGGATATCTACATATATATCGACATAAATAGGTATATCTGCTTAGATATGTAAGCACATATAGTTATAGATATGTACATATGGGTCCCCTTCACATGGTCGACTTTTCAGGAAGTCGACTTTCATATGGCCGAGACCATATGATCGACTTTTGAAAAGCCAACCATGGGGAACTGCTATCTCCGTACAGTGCAGAATGGGAAAATTTCCCTCTTCCGCACTGTAATGCAATCTCAGAGCTGGTATATTAAAGTTACAGGGGGTGCAGGGGGCAGAGCCTCCCTGTTAACAGTTTAAGGTAAGTGTTTGTTGTGTTATATGTGTTTATTTTACATGGTCGGCTTTCCGAAAGTCGATTATATGGTCTCGGCCATATGAAAGTCGACTTTCTGAAAAGTCGACCATGTAAAGTAGACCCGTACATATATATATATCGACATAAATAGGTATATCTGTACACGGATCCCCTACAGAAGACTGATAGTTCACAACACCGACACCCACATCACTGACACCAAAAGCCCGACACATGAAATACCGACAACAATGCTACTGCAAAATAAAGGAAAATAAAATTTCCTTTTTTTCTGCTAGCAGGGGGATATGCTCCGCCCCCACCCCCCACACCCCCTGTAACTTTAATATACCAACTCCGAGATCGCACTACGGTGCAGGAATGGAAATATTTCCATTCCGCACTATGGGGATTTACCGTTTCCCCATTGTCGATATTTCGTGTGTTGGGCTTTTGGTGTCAGCGATGTGGGTGTCGGTGTTGTGAGCTGTCAGTCTTCTGTAGGGGACCCCTGTACACATCGGATGTGCATATATATATATATATATATATATATATATATATATATATATACACACACACATACAGAGAGAACTAAAACTGGCCCTATATGTGATGCACTATACAGATGTGTAGAAATACATATATATGAATGTATATGTGTATGTATATCTAGACATATATCTACATATGTATACGTATATATCCATACCCTTGTCAAATGTAAACATTACGGTTGTGTATACCTTCCCGGATGTATCACACAGTATGCATCTGATATGTGTATAGTTAGATATAACATATGTGATGCAAAAGTAATATCTATCTTCTTCTTTCGGCTGCTCCTGTCAGGGGTCGCCACAGCAGATCAACTGTTTCCATTTCTTCCTGTCCTCTGCATCTTGCTCTGTCACACCATCCACCTGCATGTCCTCTCTCACCACATCCATAAACTTTATCTTAGGCCTTCCTCTTTTCCTGTTACCTGGTAGCTTCATCCTTGGCATCTTTTTCCCAATATACTCAGCATCCCTCCTCAGCACATGTCCAAACCAATGTAATCTTGCCTCTCTGACTTTGTCTCCAAACCTTCAAACCTGGGCTGACCCTCTAATATACTTATTCCTAATCCTGTCCATCCTTGTTACACCCAGTGCAAATCTTAACATCTTCAACTCTGCCACATCAAGCTCTGACTCCTGCCTTTTTGTCAGTGCCACTGTCTCCAACCCATATAACATAGCTGGTCTCGCTACCCTCTTGTAGACCTTCCCTTTCACTCTTACTGGTACTCGTCTGTCACAATTCAATCCTGACACTCTTCTCCACCCACTCCATCCTGCTTGTACTCTCTTCTTCACCTCTCTTCCACACTCACCATTACTCTGAACTGTTAATCCCAAGTATTTAAACTCATCCACCTTCACCACCTCTATTCCCTGCATCCTCACCATTCCTCTATCCTCCCTCTCATTCACACACATATATTCTGTCTTAGTCCTGCTAACCTTCATTCCTCTTCTCTCTAGAGCATATCTCCACCTCTCTAGGGTCTCCTCCACCTGTTTCCTACTCTCACTACAGATCACAATGTCATCTGCAAACATCATAGTCCATGGGGACTCCTGTCTGATCTCGTCTGTCAACCTGTCCATCACCATTACAAATAAGAAAGGGCTCAGAGCTGATCCTTGATGTAATCCCACCTCCACCTTAAATGCATCCATCACTCCCACCACAGACCTCACCGCTGTCACACTACCCTTGTACATATCCTGTACCACTCTTACATACTTCTCTGACACTCCCGACTTCCTCATACAATACCACAACTCCTCTCTAGGCACCCTGTCATATGCTTTTTCTAAATCCACAAAGACACAATGCAACTCCTTCTCACCTTCTCTGTACTTCTCCATCAAATCTCAAATTGAACATTGCATCTGTAGTGCTCTTTCCTGGCATGAAACCATACTGCTGATCACTAATCATCACCTCCCTTCTTAACCTACTCTTTCCCATAACTTCATGCTGTGACTGATCAATTTAATCCTGCTGTAGTTACTACAGCTCTGCACATCACCCGTATTATTAAAAATCAGTACCAAAACACTTTTTGCAACAGTTTTATGCAACAGTAATGTCAATAACAAGTACTAAACAAGTGTGGAAGTCAAAGCAATTGTTCAATACTATTCAATATTTGTACTGACAGATATATTGGAAAAACAACAACTGTCTTCACAGCTGTCATGGTGTGGTGGTTAACTGTTGTGACTATAGTGTACAGGGTCCTGGGTTCAAGACCTGCAAGGGCTGTTTATTTTGTTGCTGAGCAGGACAAGGGCTGTTGGATAAAAAGTGTTTAATGCAGTTCTGAGCAGCTTTAAGTGTGTTTGCGCAGGTCTGCTCGTAGCTAAGCACTGCTAAGGTATGGTTAAATGTACGGGCACTTACACCATGTAGGCTTCGCTTACCAGTGCGCATATGTGCTCAGCTGTTATATTGCAGCAATGCTGACACCTGGGAAGCATGGCTCAGCCCTGGTAACCAGTGCTCACATCCCAGTCTGATAACATAGCAGGGTAATGACATCTGTAATAAGTGTATGTAAATGCCATGTAGAAAACATGCGTCTATGTGCCGTCATTACAGGAGCAAGGGGTGTGAGTGTCATGTCTGGTTCACTCAATTATATAAGACCTGTACATCACTCTTATCCATGTGAATGTGTTACATACAAGGGTAGTAACCCAGGTTACATGCTGTCACACTGGCTAAATGTAGTACTGACAACAAGCACCCCTGCAGGCATAGCTGGACTCTGAGGCCTCACTGTCATGTTCCTGGTGTGTGAGCTGTGTCACAGTATATATCCCCTACTGGATAATGATCTAACATGTGAAAAGTAACCATAGACTACTGTCTGTCCAGCACATGTCAGTGAGGGCTTCCAACATGTGGTAATAGCATACATATTGGTGTCAGACATCTATTTGCCAACACATTCATCCTACTGCATAGCTACTTGCCAAGATGATGTCTGTCAGTCCCTGTACAGATGTGCAGATGGCAGGTATCCAGCTTGGATACATACAGGCAACCTATGCTTGACTGACACTGACATGTTTGCTCAGCTGTGTTATAACTGACACATATAGGACACAACACCTTGTATGCACCACATGCCATGGATACCTTCACTACACTACCACAGTCAACAGAACATGCATGGGTACAGGTCTCCATCACAGACACTAACCATGTGTTATAATACATGTTGCATACATGTCAACTGGATCACTTCAGTGGCCTTTTGCAGGAGGTACTCAGAGGATTGGCTGATGCATGGCACTCTCACCCTGAGGTTCACCACAGTGGTGTCTGTCAATAGATTGCCTGCTGGCACATGGCAGGTGGCATGATACCACTGTATACACATCCCCTACACTTCCCATCTCTCCATGGACAATAGCCAGGTACACACCTATGACCATCTGCAGCAATGCACCCCAGTACTGACAAATGTGTACGTGTGCATTACTGAGAATAGCAGTGTCTGTGTGTTAGTACACCTATAGTTGGGAATACCATGAGGGCCTTCACACCCACTGCAACACTCATTGCCATAGTAAGATGTGGCTGCTGCTGTACCAGACATTACATGCACCCTGTTATGCTCCTCTCCCTAACAGCTACATGAGCCTTGCAGTACCAGCACAACAGTGTTGTACAAGTGGGTCGATAAGCATGGGATACCCAGTGAATTCTGGCAAATGTGTGTATGTGTGTATATCTGTAGGGTACAGCAATCCGAGGCCACATACTCCTATTACAATACACACTGCCACACAGTAGTATGGATAGTGATGTTGCTGCCCATAGGTGAGGCATGACAATGCATCACCCTACTGTGGCTGTGGCTTGTGCATTAGATGCATATCCCTGTAGTACCACTGTTGGGATGGACAATGGGTTGCATCACATTCATGGGCAATGTGTGATGGTAGGCATGTCTGAGTGTCATCATGGGTTCCAGTGTGTACAATATCCACTGTGGGGTGTAGGTGCTGTGTACAGTATCATTACAACATGGTACACCCAGTACATGTCCCACGTACCACTGCATGGTGACCACTGTCACTATCAACCATACAGGTAACTGGTACCACAATCCAGCCAAGTTATGCATGTGCTATGTGCAGTCTACCTGTAACACATTGGGCATACTGACAAGTTAGTTAGCACCAATAGGCCCAGGTCTCTCGGATGTGTGTCTGCCTGTTATGTGTCTGTTAATGTGTATATGATGGTATGTCACACTATGTATTGTCCATATACAACCATTACATCCCCCATTACCATACTGTACATGTCTGGGGATGTTGTGCATGTAACGTAACCTGAAACACACCTCACCCTAAACACTGTGTGGTGTGTGCAATGAAAGCCGCACACTTCAGTAGCACTACATACTTAGGTAGGGGTCTAGTCCCAGTGTTGCCAAGTAAGAATGTGCGTATATGTGGATGGATTTACATCAGGTTGCTGATTATACATGTCCCAGTGGGTCACCTGTCTATGTGGCACAGGCAGTAACTGTTATACAGACCTGTGACATGTGTTTAACTGTACCCAGGATATGTCACAGCCATGGTGTCACCACAGTGCCATACCCCTTGTGGAATATGACTGCAGACCATCCACCTGCTGACATGTACACCTACAACAGAAATGGATAACATTATGGAGATCACAATCACTCAGTGCTACTAACAGCTATAATGCATCATGGCTGAACAGCTACAGTACCTGACATGTATGCATTAAACATTGCTACTGACAATATGTTACACAGCAGTACATTGGTGCACTGTAGTACAGTCACTGTGTGCATCAGAACCATATTAGTCTGTCCCTGCATCGATGTTATGGATGACAGGGATGTGGCACAGGTAGCATCATATACACAGGGTGTGTTGTTGGTTTGCCAGAGACCGAGGGTGGGCCATACGTTTGACACCATGTGTGTGGGTGAGTGGTGTAATTAGTTGAAATGGGCATGGTGATGTGGTGTGTGTAGGTATGGGGTTGCCCTAGGTGTGATTGTATAGTGTGTGGGTATGCATGCATGTGGCTGCCCTATATAGGTGTTTCTTGGACAGCTGCAAACCATACCTGGCAGGGTGTGCAGTTCACCAGCTCCGGCCACTGAGATGCAGACTGTGCCTGCCAGGGGTTCCATGGGCACATCCAGGTACATGCCTCGATATGCTACTCTCCCCTGATGATGACAGATGTCCACTGGAGCCAGGTCCCTCCTGGGACTGGCCACAGCCATGTGCATGTGGCCTGCTGTGGTGTGGTGTGGACATGGCCCCCTCTGCAGTGCTGGGGCTGGTACTGCCTCTACGGGAGCATCTTGGTGTCCTAGCATGTCCACATTGACCGCCAGCTGTTGGTGTTGCTGGCCTACGTCTTGGCAGCCGTCGCCCCACTCCCACCACATGTTTGAGCATGGACAAACCACAGTCGATAAGGTCCACCATCTCACCCAACCATCTGTCCATGACCTCGGTATAATCAAGGAGGGCACCAGCAAGTTCATGAAAGTTGTCGCTTACAGATGAGAGAGCAGCCCTCTGCAGCCTCAGGCCCTGCCTGGTGTACAGTTCCACATGTGCCTGTGCTCCATGACAATCTGAAACATGCACCTGGTGGTATCAGTTGTGGCACTTCTGCCAGGGGCATGATGACCAGCGGCCCTACCACGAGCACCCTGGTACATCTGCCTATGTGATGCCCTGCCAGACATCTGGCTATGCCTGCTGTGACCAGACACAGTAGGCATAGATACCACACTCTCCTGTGCATTGCCACCAACCACCAACTGTCCCTCTGCTATGGCCACTGGTGATGGGGAATATATAGGCACTGTAACTGTGTGAGGGGTTGGGGTGGCCAAGAGGGGGATGTCAAACGATGGCTCAGTTTTGGCCTCTGACAACCCCGCCTGTGCCTCAACAGTCCTATCATCATCTTCGGTGTCTGTACGGACACCAGCATCAGATTGCATGCAGGAGGGACCCTGACCCACCTTGCCACCTGTGGGGGAAAACAAGAAACACACTTTAAGACCTGCACAGAATTGCATAACAGTACACACATGTACACACACACACACACACACACACACACACACACACACACACACACACACACACACACACACACTCTCTCTCACACACACACACACACACACACACACACACACACACACACACACACACACACACACACACACACACACACACACACTGACATTCCACCATAATACCTACCTGTCCCTGAGTTTACAATCCCATGTTTATTCACATACGTTTCCCCATCCTGCATCACACTTGGTAACATAAACTCATTAATACCACTCATTAACGTATCATTCCTCTAAATACCTAGACGAGTGATCACAACACAAGAAGTGTTACTCCATTACCCCCTTGACTTGAGTGGAGTAGGTTTTACATGGCCTCACTGCTGTCATCCAGTGTTCACCCTGGGTACATCCGGACATCGTGAGCAAGGCCCCCATATGTTAGGGGCTACTACGTTCACTCCATAATGTCATGCACTTGAGTGTCATACGTAACTATTGCTCAGTACATGCCAGATCTGCTGCTCAATCGACTTATCATGTGGACAACAGTAATATATGGATACACTCCCTGGTGTTGTCTAGTAATTCCCCAGTGCATCTGTAGTGCTGCATACGTGGGTAGCCATTCACCTTTCTGCTGATTGCAATATTGAGGGTATACCTGGTGTCTAGTTTCCATCCCAACACATATTCCATGCTACAGACCTTATTATACTATCAGCTGTCCTGTCATTACATATCAGACAAGTATTCCTGGTGTCTCATGTGTCAGTCCATGTCCATGCACTGCACGATTCCAAAGGGAAGTACTGCCGTATGAACAACCCCACAATCACACGTGCATACATGGATACCCACACAAACACACACACACACATCCTAAATGCATCAACCCCCCTCCATTCCACCAGATTGCACTTACAGACAAAAATAAACCCCCCACACACACACACACACACTCACAAACACCTACAGGTGAGGTTGCACAAAGATAGTACACACAGTTCAACCATTACCCATCTGTCAACATGCATAACATATGGTACTCAACAGCATGCAGTGCAGCTATACTCAATCCATGCTAGCAACAGTATACATGTGTGTGATGCATGGGCTGTGTTAGTAGGTGATGCCCCTTCCCCTGGAAAATACTGCTCCCATGTACACAGTATTGCTGTGCACCTGTTCTGCACCCTGCCATGTACTGCACACCAAACCTCACAGGTCTACAAACCATTGCTGAATGTGTATTACTGTGTCAGTTATGTCTGCTCTAATGCTCACAGCCCCTATGTGTTTGTGCGACACATACCTGGGATGATATGTGGACAGAAGTAAATTGTGAATGCCTAATGTCTGGTTTACAGATCTCAACATCAGCGGTGCATGTATGACCAATATGATACTGTGACGCTGACAACCGTCAAACCTTACCATGGCTATGAGGAGTGTACACACCCTTATTAATATGACACACTCTTCCTTGATATGCCATGGGACCACATTACCCCATATATTAACATTACATGAGCCTGATATGTGACAGATGTCCTGTACATTTACATGCAGTGTCTAACAAATGTGTTAGGTGTGCAGATGCTGACCACGATGCATACAGTCTGTGGGTGCATATGTGTACACGCCCTTATCATGATGGTTTGTTGCACCTATTGTTATGTGTACTACAGCAGTCACTATTCCTGGCAGGGGTATACTAGCATGGGCCATCTGCATTTGCCAGTATATGGTCTGTCTGCCCTACACATGTCCCCCAACTCTGCATGATTGCAAGGTCTACTCATGTGCACATCCCTTGGAGTTTACACATTGCCGTCATTATTGCTGTGGAGTTAGGGTTACATCTGCCACAGTTCCTGAACCCGACTGTGTGCAGATACAACCATTCTTAGCATCCTTAGGATCCCTGCTGCAGTGCACTGGTGTGTCATGATGACATACCCTCCCCACCTTCATCCTTTTTGCAGATGCTTGACAACTATAGCCTACACGTGTGTGTCAGTTTGCAGTGTCCCAAACACTAAACACCATGTGTAACAGCCTAGTCCCAACAAATGACTGGCAAACATACAGATATACACTGGCACCAGCACAGTACAGATGGGGATGGTGGGCCTGAGGTGGAGTGAGGCATTGGTTGTGCAGCACCTGTATCTTACATAATACTGTCTGTAGGTTTCCAATGTGGTCATGGTACACCAGTACACATTGCAATGCATGATTGTTGGGGACCTCTTCTGTTATGTATACACTACCTGTAGAGAGGCCTGGATGATGTTTCCTGTAGTACAACTGTCACATATGTTTACCCTAACCCATAGGCCACGTGCTTGCAGAGTCCAGGCAATTGCTGACATGTGTACTGCACATCCAGTACTTGCTGGACATTCCTGCTACCCCTCACTGTTGTGGCATGTTAGTGGGCAGCCCGCATGACCAGTTTGCTACAGGTGACAGCATTTGTCTTGGGTGGCCATCTGTTTCTTTCCTACATCATTCCTGTCCCATACATCCTTGCCACATACAATACTGTCTGCACTGTTTGCCATGGCATATGCAATGGTGAGGTATGGCTACATGTGCAGCTCATGGGTGCTACCTGTTGGGTATGGGGCTCATGCTATGTCATGTAAGATGTGTGCAAGCCACACCTGCCTCTGTTGCAGGTAAGTGTGTACATTTGATGGCCAAACATCTTGGACAGTTGACCTCTATGTGGTGTGACATTGGGGATGTGTACTTGGATATGCCGTAGTGTAGATCTCTAACAGTTGCCATTGTAGTACTGGTATATACACTTTTGTAGAACTGTATAAGGGTGATGTTTCACAAATGTCCCTACTGTAGGCCATGTGTCCCACCATTATGTTCATCCCTGTGGAGACATTTCGCAATGACAGGATGCTAGTTATCTTGCAGGTGTCTGACATATTCTTCAGATACCCTATCATGGTCACCACTGTGATGCAGTGCAGTTAACAGCAACAATACGTGAACATGTACGGCATGCATTATGGGTAGGTGTGTTAGATGTGTGCATGGAATATACCATAGCTGTTACATGACCGGTGTATTGGCAAGCATGAACATAAACCATACTCACCAGCTACAGGCTGCTGCCTTGGTGGCATACCAGAGGGACCTACATTAGAGTGTAAGAGATGTGATGTCAGTAGCCACAGCTGTGGCATTGCACAGGGTGGGTGCAGCATTAGAGTACATCAACTGTATAAGTCCGCAATACTACAGCTTATGCACATCTATTACTACTACGCAGCAACAGACTATTATATACATGACATCTCACATATGCATGATCTACCTGTACAGAAGCAGATGCATATGCAACAGTGGTCTACTGATGTGCCCTGTGGCCTTTCCTGCATGCTCCTCAGCCGGTGTGTGGGTAGCACCCACCTCTAAAGGTCTCCACCAGTTATTGCTTGTGTGGGCGGGCAGGTGCCACGAGGCTGGCGAGGAGCTCCTCAACATTTGTCGGGGGGTGGATGGCATGAACCCCCTGTTGCGAGGTGATCCCCCCAGACTGCAGCAGCACGCTGACGGGCATTGTGAAACAGGTCACTACAATGATGCCGGACCTGCTCATAACTGCGGTTATGCAGGCCGACATCATTGACCCAGTGGACTTGATTGTTCCACAGAGCGGTTCACTCCTGCTGCTCATGGGGTGTCCTGCTAAAGAGAACCTGATAGTGTTGTATCAGGTGGTTAAAAATGACCTCATTTTCTGCCACTGAATACACTGGTAACTGGCCATGGGACATTTTGCCTGAAAGACATAAAGATGGAAACAGGTCTGAGCAACTCATACAGCAAGGTTACCATAGTTTTTAGTACACATCTCTGTCTCTCCCCAACCATATCAGCGACAACAAACTGTTCACACAACTCAGTAGGTATGGCTACAGCTTACCTGCCATTGGGACATATATTGTATTGTACCACGCTTTGTGCTATGTGTTTGTAGCTATGTTCCCTGTTGGGACACTATCATTGCTGGCCTGTTATGGACTATTTCACCTGCATGCCATTGTCAGGGCCACTGTGGTTCCATATATGCATCTAGTATGCTTGCTATGTAATTGCTGCACATCTGTTGTTCTGTGTTGTTGGGGATATCTATGCATGCTGTTGGATAAGATCCGGGATTGTGTAGACTATTACTACCCGCATATGTTCTATAACAGTGACACAATAGCATGTTTAGGGAATAGTTGCCAGCAGAACCACCTCTCCCTCCTCATCTGGCCATGTTACCAGGCCACATCACATGTGGGACCCACCCTGGGGCCTCCTCATCTACTGGTCCAGCACTACCTTCAGGTGGAACCACCTCAGGGGATGGTATCCCCCCTCCCTGGGGGCACACACAGACATGATCCTGTCACCCGAGGTCAGGTCCAGAATCTGTTCCACAGGGGGCTCCACAGAAACATGTGGGATGTGCTACAGCACCTTGAGGCCCTCAGTACACAATTACAGGGTCCACATGGTCCTCCTGTTCAGCCTCCAGGCCAGGCACCTTCAGGGCCGTGCACCTGCTGTTGTAACTACCAATGGGTGGGGGCCTTGTTCCCATTGTTTCTATATGGGAGCTCATGGGGCTTCCACATCACAGACCACACCCACCATCCAGAGGTGTTTACCCACCACGTGTCATATACCACCCCTGTAGGCTGTCCTCTATATCTACCAACCCAAACCACCTCCATAAATATACCTGCTATCCTTCCCCATATTCGCATTCCCTACTTCACAGACAAGGGCAATGTGGTCCCAACAAGGGGTTCACATGTGACATAACCGTCCATGTTGCACACACTTACAGCTGTATACAGCAGCGTGTATTGCTATGTGTGATGTTCCCTCACAGTCTGTTTCAGTTTTGGTTTCGGGTTTGGTTTTGGTTTCTCTCTCTCCCTCTCAATCTCTCCAGTAAATGGATTGAGCTGCTTGGAATAGATTGCAGCATGGCTTTTGTAGGTGATGCACATGATCATGTGATAGCCTTTGCACCAAATCAGTGTCCTCCACTTGCTACCTGAATGAAGCATGCTGTGTAGTACTTCCAATTACCACTGCACTCTAAAGCCCTACATCATGTGGGTGTGGTCCCTTTACCTTTCCTGTATGGTGGACATCCTTCCTGTGTGTGAGCAGCAGTGTTACAGATAGCAGGTAGCAATACCTCTTACAAGAGAACTTGCACACTCAGGCCAGCTACATATTTGTATGAGTTTCCAGAACTACAGACAGAGTGTGAATAGTGTTGTCATATGCATTGTATAGCACTAGTGTTACAGGGTTTGTGTGTACTTACTAGTTTAACATGGAATGCAGTCTGTCTGCATAGTTCTCAACTGTGGACCTATCCACTTGATGGCCAGAGGTGTGCCTGTTATGTTTTGTCTATCCACCACACAGGTCTTGTGTCAGATATATCACTGGCAGTGTGTGTGTTGAGTGCTATCAGTACATGGCTACATCCATTTGTGTTTCTGACTTCATATTCCTGACTAAGGGTATGTTGCAGACTATCATGTAACACCAGCAACTTGCTTAGTGTATGACAACACTCTTTCACATATGGGCCTGTGTTTCAGCCTCTGTCCTCCATCTACATACCAGGCTTTGTCCATATAACATGCAGTCAGGGGGTGTTATGTAGTGGCCTGTGAGTATGTCATGCTGCCATTCCTGACATTATTCCACTACTGTTGTGGCCCCCATACATATTGTGGGGTTGGGTCCATATATGTGTGGGCTTCATCTGCACAATACATGTGTGCCCTTCTGCAGTCCAGAGGTCAGTGTATGTAACAGTGTTATATTCCCCTGTATGTCAGTCTATGGGGGGAGATGCACCATAACTAACCTAGGCTGTTACAACATGTGAGGGATATGAGGAGTAAGCTGCCTTAAGGTATCTGGATGGACATTACCATACAATTCACCTTGGGAAAATGCTGGCCTACTGCTTCCTGCCATACAGACTGTTCTGTTTGTCCATGTGATTGTGATGGTTTCAGTTATGCCTTGTTATGTAACAGATACATCCCATTGTGTCAACTGAAGTCTTTCCTCCTAGGGATTGTGTACAGAGTGTAGTTAGAGGCTGCTAGACTAGCCATCTGCATTACTTACTGTTGATTAATTGTTATCCTGTGGCCTAGTCTGCCTTTACTGTTGTATTACCTGAAGGCCTTGGCCTGGACAGCAACATATGTTATGCTTTCCGGAATACAGTATTAAATTATCTGTGTGAGAGTTAAATTAATCTGTTTATATGTATTTCAAAGTCTAAATAGCTATATGACATGGCATATACAACTGTAATAGTACACAAATAAAGTTTTCTCATGTATGCAAACCTGTGTGTGGTGTTATATCCTTTGACCTCTCTGTGGGTATATGTTTCAGGCAACAATTGTCTTTTGTATGGGTGATTCATACACTGTCCATTTGAAAAGGTGGCAACTGTAGGAATACTGGCTGTTCCTTATGGTGTGCACTCTCTAAATATGTATCTTCCTAATCATCTCTGTGGGTGTGTTTGTAGTTACATATCTATATGTATATGTATCTTAGGAATGTTTATTGCTTCCACATTGTACATTCCCTATGGTAGTCAGACTGTACTGCATGATATGTTATTGATACCAGCCTGACATCATACAGGTGTGATGGATTACTGTTAACATCTTGTGCCCATGTTGTGTCGGGTCCTGGTCATGGGACTTACAACAGTTGGTATTGTAGTATAGGGCTCTGGGGGGTAATGTCAATACATACAAGACGTATGTAGCTTGGGCCCCCTCACCCCTATTAATGGTGCCTGTGGTCATAAATGTATTTATGTTCTCTTTTATATCTACAGATATATATCTGTATATACACACACACACTGGATGATATGTTTGTGAAAACATCAGGATTATGTATATCTGACATGGCTTAGTGGTAAATCACTTTGGCTATGGTGTGCAGGGTCCTGGGTTTGAGCCTTGCAGGGGCTGTTTATTTTGTTGCTGGGCAGAACAAGGGTTGTTGGATACAGAGTGATTAAGGGACTTTTAAGCAATTGTAAGCAGGTTTGCGTGGAGGTAAACACTGCTAATTGCCGGTTACAGTTTCTTATACTGACTTAGCTTCTCAATTGCTTAACCTGTGTAAGCATTGCTTACCCCCGTGCAAACAAGCTTAAACCCGCTTACTGCTGCTTAAAAGTGCTTACTCCCACTTACCCCTGTGCTAATTCTTTAAAAGAAAAGAAAAAGGGTTGATAGGAAAGTGGTGAAAAAGGGGCACAAAGAGGGAAAGACAGTAGGGAAAATAGCTAGGGATGTGCAGGATGGGTGTAGGGAAGGTCCATACCTGCCCATTTCTTCTACAGCAAGAGCTGTGCATATACACTGAATTTAGAGATAGATTTGGACACTCAAACCCCTGAAAGAGGGGTGAGGACAACAATAATATTTTGTGAAGCCAATTAGACCAGAATACATGTGTCCAGTGAACATGAGTGCATATGGACAGCTATGTATGGGGCGAGATTTTTTTTTTTGGGAACAGATTACCCTTTTTTTTTCAGGTGAGAGTGGGATGTTGGGGAGGGATAGTAAGTATATTTGGGGCAGTAGGTTCGGTAGGTTAACAGACAGGACAGACAAGATGCATACGGGGTGGTATTTGACCCATGTGGGGGATAAACACCTTGATGGGGAGGGGTGTTTAAAAATTGGAATCCCGTGAGCCCCCTAGTGGAAACAGTGGTACTGAGGTCCCCACCCATGGGCAGTCACCACTGCACCTTCACAGCCCTGTAGGTGGCTGTGCTGGGGGCTGAGTAGGAGGGACAGGCCAACCCTCTAGTTGTGGCACGCGGTGCTCAAGCTGACGTAGCAGATCTCCAAACTCCCTGTGGAGCTCACTATGCACCACACCCCAGACCTGGTGATGGGTGACAGTGTCCTGTCTGCACCTGCTTCCGCTCCCGCTCCCAGGGAGGGGGTGAGCCCCATCCCCTGAGACAGTTCCACCCGAAGGTTGTGCAGGACCAATGGATGAGGAGGTCTCAGGGTGGGCCCCAGACATGCTGGTGCCCAGTGCCACGGCCAGCTGAAGTGGGACAGGTGGGTCTGCTGGGACCGGCCTTCCCAAACACGCTATGGTGTTTGAATTTTACAACATATGTGGATTAGTAATAGTCATCAGATTCCAGGATTAGGTATAACAGCATGCATAGATATTCCCATTAACCCAAACACCAGATATGAAGCAGTTGCACAGTAAACAGAACATATGCATATATGGAACCACAGTGGTGATTACAACAGCATGCAGGTACATTGATGGCATGCCAATATGTGAGTATTTCAACATGGCACATGCATAGAAACAAATTTAAATAATTATCAAACAACAGGACATATGTCCCAATAGTAGAGTTAATTCAGCACATACCGATTGAGTTGTGTATTTAGTTTATTGTTGCAGATATGGTGGTGGGGAGAGAAAGATGTCAATTAACAACTAGTGTATTCCTCTAGTTCACATTACTTTCCTAGTTAGTGCTGTGATCTGTACCTTACAGGTGTTAGTATGCTACCCTATTGCCTTAGGTTGGTCAGTGGTATGGCTGTCGACAACTATATACATGAACTGAGTTTTACCTGCAGTATACACCTCTTACCTGGTATACCTGTGGAGGTATTGTTTGTTAACACTACCTAACTGTTTCTACACATATTCCCAGATTCCAGGTTGATGTTATGCACATACCTGTCCATCTCTTATTGCAGGCACTCTGGGTAAATCTTGACCACATGCAGGTGAACTGGGACACATTTCAACTATTGCCCTCTTAAACCTTTAGTGAATTGTACAATGACAGGTTTGTTTTCATTGACATTTTCCAAATATGTACAGGTCTGACAGTCAGTTATATGACATGAAATGCTGCCTACATGTCAGAGATTAGCACACTGATATGCCAGGGGGACAGGGTAACAGCCAGCAGATATGGGCCAATTAACTGGGCATTCTAGACAATTCTGTACACTTGTGGGGTATGATTCTGCATACAGCTTACAACCACCCCCAAGATTCGAACCATGGCTGTGTCTGCTAAAAATAAAACACTGTCCATCACAGCTGAGTGTGCTATATAGATATTGTTGAGTATCTCGTCTGATTTCTGTCTATAATTCTCCTGTGGTTTTACATTCTGACCTTGTAATTACAACACTCTTATGCAGAATTTCCTAGGCAGTTGTATTATGTAGTACAGTGTTTGGTGACAGTTATGAGTAATACCTTATTATTCAGAGCAACTACAACACTATCAATGCCATACAATACCATAGTAAACAGTACCAGTACAGGATATCAGCCTTTTATTTCTAGGCACAATGTTCGTATCTGACAGACCTGTGGGAGCAATGTTTGTCAGCACTACCTGAATGTTGTGACATGAATTACCAGATTCCACATTAGTATTATGCACATACATTTCACTCTGTTACTATACACACTCTGGTCACAGCTTGACAACATGGGGGTGGAGATGGGACATACCTGGCTAATTACTCTCATAACATTTTGGGGAGTTGCTAGAGTGACAGGTTTGTTCTTGTAGATGTCTGGCAATCAGTTGTATGTCTTGTTTGCTGCCTAAACATCTGGGATCATCCCACTGATTTGTCAGGGGGACAGGGTGACAGGCAGCAGATATGGGCCAATTTACTGGACATTTTGGACATATCTGTACAGTTGTGGGGTATGATTCTGCATATAGCCTACTACCACACCCAGGATTCGAACCATGGCTGTGTGTGCTAAAAACACAACAGTTCACGTCTCAGTTGAGTGTGCTATTTGGATTTTGTTGTCTGTCTTTTCACTGTTTTCTGTCTAAGTCTCTCTCAGTTGTACTATATGACCTCTTGGGATTACAACAGTCATATACAGACATTCCTACACATTTTATTTCTGTAGCACAGTGTGGGTAACAGTGCTTAATACAACAGTACTATTAAGTGATTGCAACTCTACATTACCATATGATACCAGAGTAAACACATGCAGTCCAGCATTTAGACCTTTATTGTCAGGCTATTATGCTTTTATTTACATACAACCGATATAAGACTCTTCCTGCCATATTCTCCGGTGTATGCAGTACATGCCTTAGACAATATAGGTTTTATACAGGCAATTAACTTATTACTACTTTTAGATTTATTTCCTATGACAGTACATGCAAAAGTATTACTAACCTGCCTCGCTTCGCAACTGCTGCAGTCTACAGGCATGGGGCTTTCTGGTTCACAGCCCACTCATCTGTCACTGTGAAAGACATAAGAGGAACATTTAGCCATACCTATCCATGATATACATGAGCTGGCAATTATTAAACAGGTAGTGGACTGATATTTACACACAGCTGGGACATCCCCTGTCCTCCTAGCCTCTTGGATCTACTGATCCAAGAGATCCCCCTTTTTCCACTTCAGGTCGGCATAGTGATGCCTGACCTGCTCACCAGTTTGAGGTATGCCAGTGGCACTGGTGACGTCATGGGCGAGACAGTCTCAGGCTTCCGCTTTGTATTGGGAACCCTGATACTGGCCCTGCAGCAGTCTCTGGTCATGGTCTTTCGCAAGGAGTCCTGCCATGACTCAGGACTCCTGGATGCCCGAGCGCTGCACCCGAAAGTGCACACCCTCTCCCATACCAGACATAGTGCCTACAGGACGAAGTTGCAACAAGTTATGAAATATATTCCTGCCTGTTGGGTTTAAATAGGGCCGGTTTCCCCCACTTTGTCGTGATTTGGATGGTTTTGAAAATGCTAAGCTATGGGCAAACTTGCTTAACTAAGGTTGGTATTGCTTAAAGGGGTATACCGATGGGCAGACTGAGTTAGCTGGCCTACACATTGCTTACACCTACTAAGCTGGGCTGTGCAATGCTTAGCATTGCTTAATATTTAATTTGCATTATATTTGCTTTTCATTGCATGTTATATATATGTGTTTGGTATCCATGATTCATGTGTACGTACACTGTATGGGGTCTTTGTGTTTATTAGGGATTTCAACACTTCATTACAATGACACCTCGCATCTGGCCTTAATGCAGTACTCCAGTTCACATATTTATGTTATGTAGTAGGTTATACAACATAAAACTGTATATAGATTCCTTCCACATGTTCTGTTTGATTTTCCTATAGTGAGGATCTGTTTGGTGATACCTCAATCTTATGTACTGCTGTGATGGCTTAGGGGTTAACTATTGTGACTATAGTGTACAGGGTCCTGGGTTCAAGACTTGCAATGGCTGTTTATTTAGTTTCTGGCCAGGACAGTGGTTGTTGCATACAGAGTGATTAAGGCACTTTTAAGCAATTGTAAGTGGGTTTGCATGAGGGTAAGCAATGCTAACCTTCGGTTCAATATGCTTACAGAGAGTTAGCTTCAATATTACTTAACCTGTGTGCGCATTGCTTACCCCCACACAAATGGGCTTAAACCCGCTTACTACTGCTTAAATATGCTTACTCTTGCTTAATAGTGCTTACTCCCACTTACCACTGCACTAATTTAGACAGTAATGTAAAATGGTTCTTGGGAAGGTGGTGGATTTGGAAACTGCATGGATTTATTATTCATTACACATTTTACCTTCCATTTGTATCCCTGATTCCTGTGTACATATACCATATGGGGTACTTGTGATTATTTGTGGACTTTACAACATTATGACAATGACACCTCACATCTGCATTTAATGCAGTACTCCAGTTCACAAATATATGTTATTTAGTAGGTTATGCAATAAAAAATATTGGTCATAAAGTGATTTGACATGGAAAATGAAATGTACTGGACTGGGAATCGAACTGGGAATGACTGCTTGTAAGGAGAATGCTCTACCCACTACACTATTGCTGTACTACTTTATTTACATATATCTTGCTTTTTATCCTCTTGTGCCATTTAAGCTGCATTAGCTAAGCGTTGGGCAAACCCATGCACCTATGGTCATAAAAAAAAATAACTTGTTTATATTTCATGTTTTAACTATTGCTCTTATAAACTTGGAGGGATGTTGCTGGGGGTATGTGAACACCTATGAGCGGTCTCGCTCGTTCTTATTCCTACACAGTTGTTCTTGATTGCAGGGGCATGTATATTCTGAGAGCTCTGCTCTCAGACATACCCCTTCACTTGTACATGCTCCATGTCCATTAAGGAGCTCAGGCAGCGCACCTTCATTGATATGCAAGGCTTGCTGCCGTCATGCTCCTAAACGGCTGCTCCCGTGCAGGACTAAGCTAGTCCTGCATGGAAGGATAGTGAATCCGGGGGTATATTGGAATCTGAAGCACAGAAATTGTCTGGTACTATGTCTAATTCTTCATGTACTCGTATGGTTTATTCTGGTCATAAGAGGACACCAGTGAGCCAGATTAAGCTAATTTATGAATACAAAAACAGAAAGAGCCATCTTATGTTCTAGACAGCGATTTTGAAAAAATGCAGTCAGCTAGCCAGATATTTTGAGTTGCATAGTTTATGAAAAGCTTACTGTGATAAAAAGAATGTACTATTGTATGAACAACTACTCATGTTTAAGAAGTCTTCTTAAATGTTTTAAGTCAAGCAGCATAAATACTACTTCTAGTACTAATATGAATGTTAGTGAGAATTACCATACTAAGGTTGTTGAATGAGGCAGTTGAAAGGATTTCAGAGCAGACAGAAGCAGTCTAAAGGATTTCAGAGCAGACAACCTGAATGTTAACAGAAGCACTAGCAATAATACTGTTGTGAGTGCACTGCTAAGAGTTAAACAGTCACATGCCAAACAAGTAAATAATCTGAATGAACATGATATACTTTGATAATACTGTACAGAAGTATGTGCATTTCTTTTATGGCTTGAATTTATTTACAGGTAAATACTGCATTATGATTTCTCTGAATCAGTTTCCTGTGATACATGCATCTAGAAAAGTCCCACTATAGTTGGAGAAAAGTCTGCAGACAAGCTTAAAAGAATGGTGTCTCCAGATGTGATAGTTAAATAATGAGAACTAAACAAAGTGGGAGAACAGCATGCTGACAGTAGCAAAGTCAGACAAAACAGGGCTGTGTATCAGTCCTCAAAGATTTGAGCAGACGGGCTGAAGGGAACAGAACCCATGGAAACAATAGCACACATAGTTTCAGGTATGCCTATGGCTTAATTTTTTGTAGTTCTGGATAAAAATTAAGATTTTTGTCAAATCATACTTAATGACCCTATCTCAAAGCTGTTTACTTCTAACACCTGGCTGGGTAAATGCAGATTCCAAAGGTTAGTTTTAGTATAGCCTCAGTGGCACAGGTATTTCAGAGAGATGTGGCAGTCATTTTAGCTAATATTCTTTAGTGGCGGCTGGTGACTTCAAATCAAATGGGGGCTGCAGGAGACAGCGAAATGGGTGTGGCCAACAGGAAGGGTGTGGCCAACTAGAAAGGGGTGAAGCTATGCTAAAACCCACAAAAACTGGGACTTTAATTAAATAAGCTGCCCAGGGTGCCAAACCATCATTATGAGACTCCAATCAAGACAAAATGAATTGTAGAAGAAAAAAAAATATTTCAATGCATTGGCTACATGACAACTTATTTAATATCTAGATGGAAACACAAAGGTTGTGAGGCATGAAAAACTAAATTACTTTTTAAATACATTACTGGAATGCCAGTCAAAATCAAGTATAAAAAAACAAGCAGCACTCAAATCAAACTACTTTTCCTTGCACTGCAGTTCTAATTATAATTTATATTCAGCTTTATAAAAGTACCAAGTAACATGCTGAAAATAGCAACCTCTGTGATACTGCCACTTGTAAAAATCTTTCTTATCCAAAAAAGCCCTGCTGCCTGACAACAGCTATCTACTTGTTTCATGGGGAACACATGACCAAAGTAAAAAATGAACAGCAAACAAGAAACAAGCTCAAGATAAATTGCTTAAAGGATTACTGCACAGGTTATGGACCACACATGATCGAGTGGTATTCTGTTTAGTTTAAGGGTAAAGCCTGCAAAGATGACTGCAAGTCTGCAACAAATGTAATGAGCTTCTGAAAATAATGTAATCCTGTCCTTTATTACAAATGCTGTCATATGCATTTCAGTACCTAAGGCTTATATGCTATCTAGTTATGTAAATATTCTCTGTATGGGCAACAACAAAAAGGCTTTCAATGTTGGTAATTCTTTAACAGTATGGTTATTAAAGCTTACTTGCATCTTACAGTCTCAGACAAGCTTACCTGATAGTCATTAAAGCATTGTTACTTAAACACAGAGCAACAGGCACTGCAACAACATGCATTTTCTGAATAAGAAGAAGCATAAATCAGCAGTATAAAAATATAACAGAAAACCAGAACATTCTGCAAAATCAAGGACAGATGAAAAGCCGCTGTAGTACTTTGTGTCTACCTTGGATGGGGGGATACTGTGCATACTTACACTGCATAACTGTTCCTTGCCTTGCTTGGACACATCCAAAGTCACTACATAGGGGAGTGGGGTGAAACAAGTATGTCACAATTTGAAAAGCCTCTGGCTGACTGTGATGGCCCTGACACATTTGTCATACCTCTCAACCTCAGAGCAAGAAATCTGGACAAAGCCATAAACAGAAATGGGACAAAGGCCCAAAAATAAGGACAATTTTTAAATATTGCTCTTATAAACTTAGAAAGATAATGGAATTCTTGCATTAGTATGAATTTTCTGAAGGGTATGAAATCTGAAACTCAAATGTCTATCATTATTTTCTAACGTCAGTCTTTAATGATTTGCTACTAATTTGCCAGAAAACCACAATTTTATGAAAAACGGACCAAAATGCAATGCAAAAATATAAAATAGCCACACAATACAGATGGGAACCTGTCATAGAAGGGACACGTTTTTAATATTAGTACTGTTAACTTGAGCAGCTGACAAAATAAGAGAATCTACATGCATTTCTGAAATTAAAAGCAATCTAGAACTCTGATCTTTACAATTATTCATTAATTGTAAACCTTCCAAATTTGCAATTTTGCGGAGGGACTATTTGAGGGAGAGTAACATTTTGAAGCAAAATCAGGGACAGTTGAGAGGTTTGGATATACCTAATTCTATAAAGAGATTTATTTTCTTGTACCTCTCGGCCTCTTAACACAGGAAATTTGGTCTGGACAAGGCAAAATATATTGGGGGAACATACAAACAGTACTAAAAATTGCTCTTGTATAATCTTAGTTGACAAAACAACAGGTCTTGCTTTAGCATGCATTTTTCTGAAGAATATAAAGTCTGAAACTCAATATCTGTCATTATTTAGTGACTTCATTTTTAAATTATTCGCCAGAAAACCACACATTTTATGAGGAACAAACCAAAAATAAGAAGCAACAATATATTAATTTTGCAAAAATTTGGACAGTTAAGAGAAATAGTTCAACCAGGGCTGTCTGAGTTTGCTGCCCTTCCCCCCTCACAAAATCATGTTCAAATGGGGCCTCCCCCTGCAGCTATTCCAATGTCCCATTGCTTAGCTATTTCACCCCATTTACCATAAACACTATAATGTGCATACTGCTTTACTTCTAAGATGATTTGGATTTCATATGAAAATTTTATTTTACACTTTACAGCACAAACACTAATATACATCTGCTAAACAAAGCAATGCAGTCTCACAATGAAAATAGACAGCATTAAAACTTCTCTGCCCTTGAAACTCACATTCACTGAAATAGCACTGAAACCCAGATTCAAAGAAAATGCATCTGGCCAGTGGCAGATAAAGATTACCTTTGGGCTGTTTTCAAATCATAGGCCGCTTGCACAGGAAACATACATGTGTTCTTTGATACACCTTCCTGACTGTATTAAATTATATTCATTGTAGAATACAGTACAGCTGTTAGAGGGCGTTTTACGTTTATTGTTTTTAACATTTTTCCAGTAAACAATGAAACAATATGCATGCACCAATAATGGCAAAACTGCCCAGTTCAGAACATTTCCATCATAAAAGTCTACTCAAACTTCTACAATCCACCAGTATCAGTAAATATGCACAATCTCTGCAGAAGTAAAAGTCATCTAAATAACTCCACATTAAAGAGATCTGCAATTAATGAAGAGGTTTCTGCTAGCAAACAACTTTATATTTCACTGTTTCATCTCCAAATAAAGTGCCTGTTGCCATTGAGGAATAAATTGCCTATGTTACATTAAAAAATGATAAGCTAGTAATATTGCAATAGGGAATGGATGGCAAACTGATAACAGGTTCATACTTACTAGGTATCTCTGCCAATGAGAAGATTCTCAGGACTGCAGCATCCACCCCCTTTAAAAGTAAAACACAGTACAGCATCAGCAATGCATCTATATACTGTGGGAATAGAACCCACAGCCTTCTGCATCAAAAGCAAGTACACTACATGTTGTGCTATTAACAATACAAGCAGACTTGGCATAAGTAGCATTAAACTTCTCTTCAAGCTCTCAGCTCCTTGTAAAATCCACTCAGCACTCAATTGTATCTCTCAATTTTAAAGCACAAGAAATCTGGAAAAAGCCAAAATTTATTGGGGGGGGGGGACAAAAGCCCCAAAACTAGGGACACATTTTAAACATTGCTTGTATAATTTGGAAAGTTGCTAGAATAAAATGCTATGTTACCACCATGCATTTTATTGCCAAGTCTTGAACCCGGGACCCTGCACATTACAGTTAGAGCAACATACCACTATGCCAAATCAGGTGTTTCTTGAAACAGGTAGACGGAAACTTCAATGGCTATCATTGAGTGAATTTAGTTCTCACCATAGCTCCCAACCTCTTAGCAAAAAACACCCAGACAAAGCCAATAATGGGGGAATACAGTTTCCAAACATATTCAGTGAATTTAGTTCTCACCATAGCTCTCAACCTCTTAGCACAAAAAACCTGGACAAAGCCAATAATGGGTGAATACAACCCCAAAAATAGGGACAAATGTGAAATATTGATCTTATAAACAGAAAATTGCTAGAATAAAAGGTTTTGTGTTACCATGTACTTTCTGAAGAATATGAAGTCTGAAATTCAAATGCCTGTCATTATTTAGTGAATTAAAAATCCAGAAAACCACAAATTTCACAAGAACAAAAATATGATGCAAAAATTTCACAAGTGGTTCTGGGTAGGGAATTCCAGCTCCTGCTACCTGCTCCCAAGGTACAGGGTTTGAGTCTAGCCACTGTTCTCTCTAGCCACCAGGTATATTTAACTGGGGCATTACACACACAAGACAACTGTTGATAAAATGCTAGCCCAGCTGCACTATCATCCATTGCTGCAAAGTTCATCCATTCCTGCACTAAAAGCAAGAGCAAGCTGCTACTCAGCCTGCACTCTGATCCCCTTCCATGCTATGCAGTCATACATAGACTTTTTTGTGGGATCTCTGCTGTTGAATGCTGTCTTCCTCATCTGGACTGTCTCACCAGCAGCAGTCTGGATATCAGGAAACGCTACAAGCACACCAGCAGATATTAGGAAATGTCATGAGCATGCATGCGTGAAGTTCCTTGGCTTGCATTTGTTTTTATTATTTTCTTTCTTTGTTACTTACAGCTGGGGGGGGGTGCAGTTCTGCAGTCCAATAGCACAAGCTGCCCCTGGTATTCTTTGAAACAATTATGAGGATAAAGTATTCAAAAAGGCAATCATAAAAATCTGCATCTAGCCAAAGAGGCTTTAAAAAGTGGAAAGCTTTGAGCTATCTTCATCCAACTTCAGTTTCATTGAATACATGTATTTTTCCAGGTATTAATGATAGAGCTTTAAAATAGTTCTGAAAAGGAAAGGGTTAAGGCATTGAATTAACTGATCATGTGCTTCAAAATTTTATTTATTGGTTGTTAATGTAGTGTTGTGACTTGGTCTGAAGAAGTTCATGTTGAAACAAAGCGCTTAGCAGTTGCATTTTGTGTATTTAAGAAAGTTCTAGTCTGGTGTTTTTTAAGCTGTTTTTCTTTTATTTTAACATTCTAAGTTTGTAAGGGGAATGTTTGTCCCTATTTTTTGGGCCTTTGACTCACTTTTATTTATGTCTTTGTCCAGATTTCTTGCTCTAAGAGGTTGAGAGATATGCATTCAGAGCTGCAGATAGAAAGGTATAAAATGTCACCTGTTGTAACCTGCTGTATGCAAGATATTGTTTAATTCTGAGGAAAATACTTTAAGGGATCCCCAGCAAGCCTTGCAGGCTGTCTACAATACTGCAGATGCATTACCAACCACAGGTATTTTACAGAATTGTCAGGACAAGACCAAACCTTTGGGGGAGACACAGCAAAGCTCTTTGGCGTCCAGTTTCATTGCTGGATACACTAAGAGACCTTTTTCTTTATTTAAATTCCAGCAGATATTGTGTGAAAAGGCTGAAGTTATTAAAGACAAAACCCAGGCACTGAAAAACAGGAATACAACTTGACACTAAATGCTAGATGCTTCACTGACCTTAGCTCTACATGGACTGATGGATGTTGCCCTCCTTCTCTCAAAGTGTAATAAAGCTATAGTCAGTTATGCATTGGAATCTATTTTAACTGATGCTATACATGGTTTTGTGTGCTTGACTGTGCAGTGGTAGATGGGAAACTGTTGGCAGACAATTGGCAGTTAGTTGGCTGTTCTTATTTTTATCTGGATTAGTATTTAAGATGCACAAGCTCTTGTGGGGGCAGCAAGAGGCATTAAATGGGCCACATGAAAAGGAGTAATGTCTCTGTCCATGGAAGCGATAATGTCTGTGTAAATATGTTAAATTAAATGTTTGTTAAAGGATGTTAGAGTGTTATGTATTTTTCAGAGGTGAACTAGGTTATGGGGTTATGACTCTACATTTCCTAAGCAAAAGCACATTCTTGATGGGAATGATCTGTTAGAAGGCCTTTTTGAATCTCTTTACTGCAACAGCTGGTAGGCAGGTGTGAAATGCCCTATAATGAACACATTATGGCAGATAGTGTCAGAATTATGAGTTGGAGAGTAAATGAGTTTAATAATCCCATTTAATAGGACAGGGTGTTTACTCATTTAATGAGACATCAAATGGACATGATAGCTCTCCAAGAGATGCATCTGGCTGAGCATAACAAGAATTGTTTTAGTAAGAAAGGGTTACTGGCTAGCTCATCATACCTTGCAAGTACAAGAGGGGTAGGAATTATTCACTGGGGGATGCTCTTCTAAATTAAGAATACCACTAGGGATGAAGAAGGTTTGATGATTGCTATAAAGGGCTTAAGATGGTAATCCCTTTTGACTGTTCCTCAGTATATTTACCTCCCAACTTGAAATATTCTCCCCTTCATAAACTTATAACTGTGCTTTTGAATTTTAATGGGGGGATTTTAATCGTAGCAGGCGATTGGAATCGGACTGAGAGTAAAAGGGATACGAAAGGGGAACCTCGGAGTGTATTCCTCTGAAAAGCTAGTAATCAGGCACAAATTCTTTTTAAAAGATTTGGTTTATTAAATGTAGGTTTGGTGTGCACCACTGGAACAGATCCACGGTACACCTGTTCTTCCAGTAAATACAAGTCCTGGTTTAGACTAAATGGAATATACATCTCTTCAGAGCATATGTATGGAGTATCTTCCTTCACTACCAGCCCCCTATATCTTTCTGGCCATACTCCTCTGAATTTAATTTCTATCCATAGATGCATCTTGAAGCACACTGGCAGTTTCCTGTGTATAAGTTAGAGGAAATGAAATTAGGAACTTGGTGCAGGAGACTATTAAAAATTATTTCATGGCACTGTAGATGATTTAGTTGTGATATGTTATCATCTGAAAGAGGCCTTTGCAGATATGGTCAAAAATTTTGAATTGAGTGCAAAACAACTAGAAGTTAAAAATACAGGGCATCATTGGATACCATTAGAAAGTTACAGTTGCAAAAATATTTATTAGATGAAGGACAGAAGGACAGATTACAGGAAGCTAAGCAAGAGGTTCAACAGTTTATTGATTCCAAGATTGCTTTTCACACAGCTGCTCTTAGTATGTTTGCTGTCCCATCCCTGAAGATTACCAAACTCCCGGACACTTACTTAAGACAACATAAGGTAGAAAGAATGCTTCCACAGATCTATAATAGGGGAACTAAGTTTAAAACTAATAATCCAGCACAGGTCCTTGATACTTTTAAGCAATACTTTGAAGATTTATATATGAGCCATGTTTCATATAGGCTGGACCTACCTACCTCTGTATTTCTTGGAGGGCAGGAACTAGATTCACTCACTTTAATGCAAGCAGAGGCATTAATGAAACCAATTACCTTAGAAGGACTGGAATAGGTAATGGCATATTAAAAAAAAAAAAGGTGAATCTCCAAGGCTGGAGGGAATCCCCACTGAGTAATGTCGATTAGCTTGGGCTCAAATACAAAAGGTTTGGCAGACTATGATGAATAAAATATTGCTGTGCAAACTGGCACATAAGTCTGAGCAACAAAGAATAATCTCTGTAATTCTGCAAAAAGATAAAGACCAACTTCAGCCTGCCTCCTATAGGCCCATAATAGTTTTGAACCATGATTATAAAGTATTTATGAGTATCCTAGCCAAACAGAAGACAGCATATTTATTGCAGTTGGTTCATATAGATCAGTGTGGTTTGTTCCTGGGCAGAAGGACTCATAATAATATCATATGACCTGTTTGGTCCTGCAAAAGACTGAGGCAACTGAGTCTCCACTTTTTTTGTTCAATTTAAATTCTGAGAAGGCATTTGGTAGGGTTGAGTGGGAGTTCTTGTTTTTAGTCATGGAACAAATGGGATTCCCCAGAAAAGTCTTGTGAGTAGTAAGAAATACATACCAGGGGACAGAAGCAAGGGTGAAAATATCTTTGAATCTTTTGGACAAACTTTAAATTTTTAGGGACATGTGTCAGGGATGCCCCCCATCACTTCTGCTGTTTGCTATCTATTTGGAATCTCTAGTCAAATTTGTTCATGATTCTGACATGCAGTGGTGGTGGTGGTGGTGGGGGGGGGTGCATCTAAAGCGTACTTTATTTGTGGATGCTTTATTAATAATGTTCACCAACCCCCAGAGGGACCTAGAGAATTTAACTGACATACTTCAGAGGTATGCTGAGCTGTATGGCTAAAAAGCTAATTTGGCAACCACAGATTCCATCTCTCTTAACTGGCAGCCATCAGATGAACTGGCCAGAATATTTCTCTTCCTCACTAGGTGCACCAGATTGAAATATCTGGGGGGGGGGGGGGGCTGGTTAGCTGCTACATAACAAGAGATGTGAGCAGGCAGTTTTGACCTGTTCTGTGCAAAATCTGCCCAACAGATAAAGCAATGGCAAAGCTTAATCTTAGATTTGGACAAAAAGTACAGGCTTTTCATTTTTTTTACCTCATATCCTGTATTTGGCCCAGTCACTCTAGTTGCCTCCCCCTCATCAAACCCTTAAAAGATTAAAGGATGTGATGAGTGCTTTTTGTGGGAAAAAAGAAACTCTGAGTGTCATGGGAAAAACTAATTCTAACATCTTATGAAGGAGGACAAAATCCAATCCAATACCAAGCACTCGAGTGGAAACAGGAGCAAATTCCCAAAAACTATGTTAAAGCTTACTGTGTATGCTGCATTAATACTAAAATTGTACCTAAAGGGCTGCGCTTCTTTAAGTTGCCCCTAGGGATTGAATATGAGATACTGAGCTATATAGGGTAGGGAGTAGTATATATATGGCAAGGGGGGAGTGATAAAAAGGACACTATATCTTGTGATGGGTCAGGGCAGTGATAAGACCGGTCAAAAAGTGCGTCTGGTATTTATTATACTGTCGTAGGTTAAATCTGGCTTTTGCACTTTAAGGATATGACGGACCTGGGATAGGTTTACAAAAAAAAAGTGAAGAAAAGTACATTTATGATAGATTTGATCATCGAAGATACTTTACAGACAATAGAATTAATGAAGATCTATATATTTTTGTTGGAATGAAGATTCATAAAATGTACAGGAACCCCTTACAGACCTATTATCTCTCTGTCTCTAAGTCTAAAAACATTTATTTTAGTGTAGCAGTGGATCACTGGACCAAGCATATCTATTTAGTTCCAATCCATCTCTCTCAAGGATTGGAATTTATTAAACAAGCATATATGGGACGGAGATATTACATTCATCATATAGATGTAAAGACTTTTTTTTTTGTATACCTAGAGATATAGGCTTGGAATTCTTTAGTAAGAGCTTGATAAAAATATGCACGTGGGACGGGAAAAATTCAACTGATTATGAGCATGATGGAAGTTATTTTGACCATAATTTATATGAATTCCTAGGGAGAACGCTTAGACAGACAAGAGGGAGAATGGGTGGTGCATCTTCCACCATATATTATATAAAAAATATGGTCATGCTCGAAACCAATAATAGTGTGGAAGGGGAAAACTGAGAGTTTCAGGATTTCATTAATTACATCAACAATACTACTTTTTTTAAAATTTACAACAAAGGATTCTTTTCTCCAATTGTAAAGAAAACCTACATTTTCCATTATTATATTCATTATGATAGTAGAGTAGTCATCCACATGTTTAAGAATATAGTTAAAGGTCAATGTGTGAGGGCTGCTCGATGTCTTTCCTAGAGAGTATATGGTTAAAGTGGATACAACACAAAGGTTATTTGAGAAGGAAGGGATACCCTAGGGAAATACGAGGGGACGAATAATTTATTATAACTGAATGGAAAAAAATAAAAATTTTTATCTAGGAAATTGTAACAGTCAAGGGATAGTGTACTCACGACCCTGCATCATGTAGCGCATATTATTATGTAGTAAAAACAAAAAAAGTTAAGAAGACCATCTATGATGACACCTACAAGATGAAAAAAAAAAAAAAAAAAAAAATGCCTTGAGTAAACACATTATAGTAAATGGTAAGGAACATGGGTTCAAGTTTGCCATCTTGGATAGTAGAGAGTATGGTGGGGAGTGGCAATTGGAAAGCTAAATTAGGGCTTGGAAAGTAGATGTTGGTCCCCTTTATTACATCATTACTCCCATTTTAATAGCTCCCCATTTAGTATCCCAACTTTTCTATGCCTTTTTTTATTGTACACATATTTATGTATTTTTAGGACTTATGTACGTATATATATTATATATTTATATTATATATATATATATATATATATATTATATTATATTATATTAATGTAATGTATTATTTATAATATTTGTTTATACTATATCCATATATTTGATTTGTTTGTTTTTAAAATATAAGGAAAGAGAAGTGGTTTGGTTGGTTACAATATACATATAATTACCAATTAAGCCAAAAAGTTGGTTAAAAAAACTGATGAGACTGAGTAAAAATGGTTCTGAAGAAATTCTGACTTGTCAGATACTTGTCAGATGAACCATCTGTGTATATACTTTTATTTTTTTGTCTTATGTTTGTATATTGTACTGTGTATACTTTTCAACTGTTTTTTCTGTTGTTTGTTCTGTGGTTTTGTGGAATTGTTGAAAGCTTTTTTTAACATAGTTTTTTAATTTTCTTTTGTTTCCATTGCTCCTGCTTGGTATTGGATTGGATTTTGTCCAGGTTGGTGACTTCGTACTCTTGGATCTTATGAAGGAGGGTTGAGAGTTCCAAATTTTTTTAAATATTGGTGGACACAGTTCGTGTGGCTGGATTTTTTTGCCTTTTGACCCCATCTCATCACTGTACATGGAAGCGATACTAGCCAAAGAGATTCACAAAGACAGGGTGGTTGATTGGTGAGCTCAATGTTATGGGTGCTAAATGTTAGTAGGATACCTGATCAACTGGAAAAGACGAAGAGGGATGTCAACAATATATTTTATTGTGCCATTCAGGTTTTTGACCATGATTAATTTATACACACATAGTTCAAAGGTAAATCAGTCTGGCATTGGAGAAGACTAAACACCAAAATGACCCATTGGTATCAGATGGTAGATAGTGGTCATGTGCTGACATGGATAGAAGCACAGGTTAAAGTTCAATTGCTGCAGAAGGCAGAGCTCCTATACTCATCTTTCTGAAAGGATAAAAAGAACAAGCCAGAAAGACAAGTCTCCTCTGAGGGCACCCCTTTAAGAAAGCTGATGCATGAATTACCCCATACAACATTTCAAGCTAGGGCTTTAGTTTCTAGGATCTTTTGATGAAAAGCTCCATAGTGAAAAGGCAAAAAGTCATTGAGAAACAATACTTACTATAAATATATCACAGACTAGGTGGAAGCAAGTCATCAAGTTTTTGCAGTCAGCTACTAAGCAGAGGAAATTTTGGATATTTATCAGGAAATGTTTGTATAAGTATTTTTATACACCAGCTAGAATAAATAAAGTGTTTCCAGGTTCAAATCCTCAATGCTGGAGATGTCAAGATGGAGAGGTTGGGAACTGGCTTCATATTTTTGGGGATGCAGTTAACTGGAGCAATTCAGATTGGAGATGGGAAGTTTAACTACCTAGGTTTGTAGGCACCAAGTGACACTTACACAAAAAACATACTTTTGAAGCTGGGGAGATCTAGAAATTCAATGGACAGTTAAAGAGGTATTTTTTTCTGATAATCCTTTATGCTAAAAAAAGCTATAACCAAATGGTGGAAATCTACCAAGTCGCTGCACCTGATGGATATTATACAGATAGTGTCGACTTTTATGGAGGCAGAGAAAACATGTCCATTTAGGAAATATAGGAGAAAGCCTCTTAGAAAATGGGCTCCTTAGCATAGATATCTGGATAAGTAGCTGGGGTAACCACTTTCTGTACGTGTTCCAGAGAATATCCTACTATGCACTGTGGTTGTATGCATGGAAAGACAAATAAGATGGTAAGTTTCATAGTCTAGCTGTATATATATATATATATATATATATATATATATATATATATATATATATATATATATATATATACTTTGAAATCCCGATGCCCATATGATTGACAGTCATATACCCGAGAAGAAAATAGCAAAAATTGAAAAACCTGAACGTCGACATTTTCCCAGGGTAAACAGCAAAAAAACAACAAGGACCAAGACAGCTAAAACCATAAATTTAATTGTAAAACATAAAAGATAAGCACTTTCAGACAATTCCTTCATCAGATCAAAGAGCAAAGTATGTTTAACTGTTTTAAGTAACACTTACTCAAAACTACACCACACCTCTTTCCTCTTTTTCAGAGCTCTTGCTTATGGCAAGTTGACCATTTCAGTGCCTGAGCTTGCGTTCTCTCAAAATGGGTTTTAGGGAAAGATATCCATTCAACCCTGGGGGTTTATCAGATTCTAAATCTGCTATCCAACAAGCTTCTTCCACTTCTGTTTGATTTCGTATATCACCCCCTCTTTTATCTGGTTCACATAACTGTAGTACCATGAAAGTAAAGTTATGCTCAGGTTTATTTAACTTGTGCTGATATAAAGCACTGGTGTTTTTACTAAGTCTAATGTCATTTAGGTACTGTAGTATGCAGTCTTTTAATCTTCTGTTTTACCCACATAAAATGAAGTACAGGATCCACATTTGGCAAGATATATCACATTGCAAGAGCAACAATCAGCATAGAGTTTAGGATGGTATCTTACCTCTGTAATCGGGTGTATGAAAGTGTTGTCTTTAGATATTTCTTTACAAGCCTTGCATCTCTGGCAACAATAAGTCCCGACCCTTTCACTTGCAGGCAACTTTGTATTGAAGCTGATAGTTGTTTCGTGTAAAAGTTGCTTAAGATTTTTGTTTTTTTATACAAAAACGTAGGAAAGTTGCCCACTAGCAACCTAAGTCCATCATTGTTGGCTAAAATGTTCCAGTTTTTTCTCACAATGTTGCAGATGCCTTTTATATCACTGCTGTATTTCATTGGCACTCTAACATTCAACTCCTTGTTTTCATTGCACACTTTTCCAGTGCCATGCCTTTATTACTAAACCACACTTTGCCCTGTGTTCTCCTCATCTTCTTGACATCACATACAATGTCAATTACTAACTATTTATTATCGCCACGTTGTTTGAAGTCATCAGATAACAATTATAACTCACTCTGAAGTTGTGAATCATCACTGATTAGTCTGGATGTTCTCAGTGCTTGTCCTTTTACTATATTAGAGAACGTATGTCGCGGATGCATGCTGTCATAGCTAAGCAATGTATTCTTCCAACATGTTTTCCTGTATAGTGTGGTCCCCATTTCAACATTCTCATCTAAAAAAACCTGAACATCCAGAAATTCAGTCTTTTTATCTGAGCAATTCAGGGTAAAGCATAGAAAACTGGTGGTGCTTTCCAAATATGAGACAAACTGTCTAGTTCCATTACATCGCCTTTCCAAAGAAAAAAGACATCATCCACAAACCTACAGTAGAAGATGATCTTGTCTTTCCATAGATTCTTGGTAGTAATAAGATGTTCTTCTTCCCAAAGCCCAAGTACTAGGCTTGCATAAGAATTGGCGCAGAGTGTTCCCATGGCAACACCCCACCGCTGCCAGTAAATCTTCTTCTGAAACATAAAGATGCTATTTTCCAGAACCAATTGTAGTAGCAGACAGATTCTATGTATCATACTGTCATCATGGGTGTTGTGTTTACTCAAAAAGTGTTTAACCATTTGTATACCATGTGCATTAGGAATAACAGTAAATAAGTTGTTGATGTCAAGGGTTACAAATAAAAAAATAGCTGTAGCCCTGTTTGCATCCATAGACTCAAATAGCGCATTCAAAAATTGAGGTGTATCTTTAAGCACAGCTGGTGCTTTGCATAGAGCTGGTTTCAGTTGCTTCTCTACCCATCTTGACATTGGCTCGGTAGACATTGCACAAGTTGCAAAGAGGAAAAACACAGTTGTTGTTCAGGCAGAAATACATTCTCCGGACTATTATTGACTAGGTGTTAAACCTAAAGGAACAACATCTGACTCATTTTATTTCCATGCTCCCACTACCCATAAAAGAAAGAATAAAACAAGACAGGCAAAGATCTATCAGCAGGAAAAAGATGTCAACTTAGAATGTAACCAGAACCAATCGGTATACAACTTATCGAACTATGTCCTTAATGAAGATGAAATTAGATTGCTGAATAAAGGACTATCATTTGTTCCTGCAGCACCTTCTAAACTGAGTGATGTCATATTCGACCTTAGACTGTTTGCTAGAAATAAATTACTCAGACTTCTGTATAAGGAAGATGGGCATGGCATATCAAATACTTTGAGAAAACCCAGTTCATTTATATGAATGGATATCTTCCACTAAAACCCATTTTGAGAGAACGCAAGCTTAGGCACTGAAATGGTTAACTTGCCATAAGCAAGAGCTCTGAAAAAGAGGAAAGAGGTGTGGTGCAGCTTTGAGTCTGTGATTGGTCAAGTGTTAACTTAAAACAGTTAAATACACTGTGTTCTTTGATCTTATGAAGGAATTGTCCGAAAGTGCTTATCTTTTATGTTTTACAATTAAGTTTATGGCTTTAGCTGTCTTGGTTCTTGTTTTGTTTTGTTGCTTACATTTGTGATTTGTCTGAACCAAGGTAGACTTTTATCCTTTGTTTGCTAGGTTTTCTACACTTTTTCCCAGGGTAAGTAAACACTTGCCCAAATGTAAATGAAACTCACACTAAAGTAAGTAAAACCCACCTTGATAGGGGGGCTGTGCTCCTCACACCCCTCCAACTATATAGACCAACTCCGGGATCATACTACAGTGGAGAAAAGAGCATGTTGGGCAAGTGTTTATTTACCCTGGGAAAAAGTCGACGTTTGGGTTTTTCAAATTTACGTCTCAGGTATATGACTGTTGATCATATGGGCATCAGGATTTCAGAGTAAATCCATATATATTTATTTTTATATTTATATTTTAAATTATCAGTTAAGACACAGGCAACCATACGTTAATAGAAAATAAAAACTATATAAGCATATTTCCCCTTTACATACAGCAAACGTCACATATATTCTTTCTCTGTAACTATCACTAGCCACCATTACATAACTTGCTCATTTCCTGCCTTCTCTTAAACCTCACTCCTCCACCTTAACATTATTCTGCATATATTGTTCCCACAATTTCCATTTACTTTTAAGTAAGTGGCTCCTTTAATTTTCTAAAGATCCCTCTTCCAGTTCTTTTATCTCTTTTATAATATTCAGTACTTCAAATATAGTTGGTTTAGACTTTGATTTCCATTTCTAGTAATTTTCATCACCAATTTTACAAAAGATGTTGGAGGAATCCAGTTGTCAAAGACTTTTCTAGAATTCTTTTCGGTATTGAAGCTTTCTGCAGTAATCACTTTTTTGCCTGATTGGTTGCCAGCCTAGCTTCTTTTTTTTTAAGTTTGTTGCATAGAACACAATTGTTAGTGTTAATAGCATACTTTTCCAGTCCAACCATGCTTTACCAAGAGATCTAAGAAAGTGTCACTGTCCAAAGGGATAACACGTCCCTTCATCTTACAAACTTAGAAAATAGGTAGAGTAACAGGATGTGTTCACTGTTTTTTTTTTCTCAAAAGTACGAACTCCAAAACTCAAACATATGTCAGTATTCAGTGACTTCAATCCTCCATGGTTTGTCAGCCTTGGATTTTATGAGGAACAGACCAACCAAGTTTTTTTTTCTGTATTTAGTAGTACATGGAGCAGATAAAGCTCCATGCTATACAAAGAATTATGATTGGGTCACCGATCATAACTCTTTAATGAATGCCCTCAAGCTTCACTCTCAAGGTGGATTCCTTGCCATCCATGTCTTAAACACATAATAAGCAGGCTATGATCGGCAACCTGATTATAATCATCTATACTGGATAAGGAGGACTTGAGTTTGGTGCCTTCACTGATCATTTGAATAAAGATTGAGGGTGTTGGCTAAGGACCTATAGCTTTGTATTACGACACCCTAACATGTCCGAATTTAGAACCCCTATAATTAGTAGCCTACAATGCCTGACATGATCTATAACTTTTTGTATAGTTGATTCAGTTGATTATCACTGTTGAAAGGACATCCCAACCCCATGTGCAAAAATGTGAAAAAGGAGTTGTGCACGACTGGATTTAGTTAGCGAAAGTGAAGAAGGATGTAAATAACTTCAGTACATATTTTCAGCCAGTTACCTTGAAATAATATTTGTGTACTGAGCACATTCTGTTCATTACAGCAAGAGGAATCACTTTTGGCAACTAAGGTGGGAAAAACGTTCTTATCTTTTTTGACAAGAAATGGTGTTCCACCATCTTGACGATTGCCTGGCCCATTGTCAGAAAAAAATGTGTAGTTGAAAGAGAAATACCTGGGAATATGAGAAGTGCCCTTTAGTCAGACTTCTGTTATGGAAATTACTTTTGAGGGGTACCATGCAGTCCAGCATTCCAGTTAAGACCATTTATTATTAACTCTTCCAACATTCATATACTCAGTATTGAGATTTTTAGTACAAGTCTAAACAAGAAAAGAGAGTGAGTAGGTAGGTTTAATACAAATACCAGGACCATACCTCTCAGTCTCCTAGTGCAAGAAATCTGGACAAAGGCTAACATAATGAGGGGGGACAAAGGCCCAAAAATAGGGACAAAATTTAAATGTTGCTCTTACAAACTTAAAAAATTGCTAGAATAACAGGATCTGTTTTAGCATGCATTTTTCTGAAGGATATCAAATCTGAAACTCAAATGTATGTCATTATTTAGTGACTTCAATCCTCAGATCACTCTAGTGATTTGCCAGAAAAACACGGATTTTAGGAGAAACAGACCAAAAATAAGAGGCAAAAATCTGGACAGTTGAGATTTATGATCAGGACCCTTAAAGCCACTCAAGTCCCAGCTGCTCAAAATCAAGGCGCTCACAGCCAGGAGAGTGAGTGGCTCTTTCCACATCTGCTCACTTGGCCGAGCAACTGCATGAACATGAATTTGAGTTCATGGACGCAGCTACCCCAACAGCGGCAGGTTGTGAAGCTCTCATTGTGGAACTAGTAAGTGAAGAAGGGAAATGGGAAGGGGGCTTTAGGTTTATGGAGGGGAGGCAGATTTTAGGTTTTATGGAGGGGAGGCAGATTTTAGGTTTATGTGGAGAACAAGAGTTAGTGCTACATTAGGGTTAGGGAGGGGAGGGGGGTTTAGGTTTAGGGAGTGATTGGGAGTTGGCTTGGCGTTAGGGTTAGGGAGCAGAGGGGATTTTAGGTTTAGGGAGCAATCAGGATTTGGCTCAAAAATAGGGTCAAGGTTCTGGGAGGGCTAGTTAGTTTAGTGGTAGTAAACAGGAAATGGGGTGGTGAGAGTTAGAGCACTTGCCAACATGAGCAAGTGGCAGTGGGGAAGCGTGATGTGAGCTAACTGTACACAAGCACACATAGTAGCCACGAATATCACTAGACTGCCACAGGAGCAGTGTGAATAGAATAAGTAAGAATTTGTGTAGTTTTTTAATTGAACGTATAAGACTGGAGTTATAGAGAAGGTACAGAGGAATGAAGTGTGTTATTTTAGTTAGAGGATGAGAGAATGAATGTAGTTAGTCTACCATGAACAAATGTTTACAGCTAAGGGCATAGCTGTGGTGTTATTATTACAGTTAAAAGGAGGAAGTCTCAGACCTCCTTTGTAATGGAGTGATAAGCTATAGCAAGAATAGAGTAAGGTGGAAGCCACTAATGATTGTCTAAATAGTGCTGTTTCTAATGTTGGTTAGATGCATGAACAGTCAACAGGGTATTATCTGACCTGGAAATGGAAAAGACAGAAGAGAGAAAAGGAATGGGCAGGAGTACTGACTGGGGCAATTAAGGAACTGGCTGGAGAATAGAAGGGGTAGAGATGGTGAACTATAAAGGTAAGGATGTCAGGGGTGGGAATATTGGCAGTGTTTGGGGAGTGGAGTGAACGCAAACGTAGCAATCAGAAGTGAAGAAGGCTTACAGTACATTACAGTTACAGGAGATATGTAATATTTGCTGTCTTTCCCTTCTTGATGTCCCACCCCAACTGAAGAAGTTGGCACCAAGTGAGGTCTGAAAGCTCTTCATGAAAAGTTCAGAAAGGACCACCAAACCATAAACTGTCTGAACTTTGCTCCAGGTTCCTATTATTGCTACAAAAGGGCAAGGAGTTCATGTCCTTTCTAAACACAAGTGACCTCAACCAGTTTATACCAAAACAAAAATTCCAGATGGTCATGGTGCAGTCAGTTCTTCATTGCCTGTCAAGAGGAGAATGGATGAGCTGTTTGGTCCTCCAAGATGTCTAACTATATGTAAAGATGAGCAAGTAATCACTATGGTTCCTATTCTTATGAATAGAAGACAGCTATTACCAGTTTGGAGTTCCTCCTTTCAGGTCATCATCTGCCACCAGAATATTCAGAAAATGTATGGCTGCAATCACAGTGAACTAGAGGCTTAAAGGAGTCAAAGTATTTCTGTACCTAATCAATTGTCATCTGAACACTCTAGTTTTATAAAAGCTTGTTTCTGCTATGGTTTCTCTTCTGCAATAGTTCAATTTCTTGGATATCACAGTAATCCCTGCTAAGTCTAAGGTGTAGCTCACACAGACAACGACATTCATAGACTGTTTGCCAGAAACTGTTCATAGCAGGATCAGTTTTCCCTGATATAATGGTCCTCTCATTATTCAGACATTATACAGTATTTATCATTACACAACAGTGTTAGCTGCCATGTGCCTTGGGGATTTGCAATTCAGTGGCCACAGTTTTTCTGATATCATTTCAAGGTACTCCAGTGGACTGTATGGACAAAATAAAACCAGTGCTTGGACCTGATATTAGATCATATCAGAATTTCTGCAGCATGTCAGAGGCACCTATAATGGTGGCTTCTCAACTTCAAACTTTATCTGGACACCCTCTTTCAAATTCCCACCTTGGGTGATTGTCACCACTCACACTTTAGGGCCGAGGACATTTTTAAGGGTAGGTGGTCCAAGGTGCATAGTCACAGATTGAAGCCAACCTACACATTAGTGCCCTAGAAGTGATTATTAATGTTTTTTTTTCCCTTGGAGGCCTTTTAAGACTCCCTTTATTTTGGGATAATTGTCATAAATAGTGACATTGTGGCAGTGGTATTTAATAGCAACAAGCAAGGGCAGAATCATTACTGTCCCGTCTGTTGATAGGCAGTAAGGTTGTGGGAAGAGGCCATGATCTCAGACTATGTTTTATTTATTGATTGTACCCCTGGAGAAGCTAACTTTTTAGTGGACAGGCTCACTCGATGCTTGCTGATGTTGAATGAGTGGCTACTCAGATGGACAGTGGTAAAGACTCTCCCACTGATGGGCTGAGCCTCACTGCAGCCTGTTTGCCACCCTGACTAATGGCAAGTTCACTAACTTCTTTTCCCTGATTTACCTTCCTAGGCAGTGGTCCAGGGAGATGCTAGTGCAGGAGTGACGTCCAGGTTTATCGTATGCTGCCTTTTCTCTTCCTAATACAAAAATCTAAAGTGAATAAAACAAAGGTAATCCTCACAGCCTCATTTGGCTTCAATAAGTTTGGGGCATCTTATTCTGGCTTCACCTTCTGGAGAAGCTTCTCAAGAGGAGGCCTTTCAGAGTTCCATATACACAATAAAAAATGTTGGAAGTACATTACAAGTTCTTCCCGGTGCTTCAGCACAAAATCTTCACAAGGGAACATTTTGGCTTGGACAAGTTTGCTCCCCTTGCTTCTGCAGAAGCTTCTCAGGCTGAGGCCCTTCAGACCCTGTTTACTCAGCTGTCCAGCAAGTCTCAACCAGACATTCATGTCCTCATTTTGACCACCTGGTCTATTTCAATTCCACTGATAGCCATGGACACACTCTGATAGGGTTTCCATATTATTCTGTCTGTTCAGAAGCCTAGTACAATGAAAATGTATAAAAATAAATGGACACGTTTTTCAGTATGGACCATAGAGAAGGAGTTAAACAACTACTTGGCTTCAGTTCCTGTAATACTTGATTATGTGGCACAAATCATTGATACAGGCCTGAGATATTTTTAATAAATGTCCACATATTGGTAATTTTGCTTTTTTCTCCCATAGGGTTTCAGAATTCATTGCTAGCTAAGGTTCGTATGTCCTTTCTAAAAGGTCCTTTTATTATCACACCCTATTAACAGAACTTGTTCCTCTATCAGATTTGTATTATGTGTTGGAAAAACTCACTCTTCCTGCCTTCAAACCAACTTCTACAACAGAACTAAAATTTCTGTCATGGAAAATTTTCTGGCGGCAGCTACCTGAGCTATAAGAATGTATGTACTTTAGGCCTTTTATCTAGTCTTCCACAAAGGTAGAGTAATCCTGCAAACAACCTTTACTTTCATGTCCAAAGTAGCCATGGAAGCTAATTAACCTGCTCCTTAAAATCTTCCAATATTTTCCTAATTATTCCAATAAAGGAGACTATTTCTTGTACTGTACGGATGTGCATATGCGGCTTCATTTTTATTTAGACAGGAGAAACAGTCTCATAAATTATTCACTGTTATTCTTGAATTATGCTACTGATAACAGGACATAAAGGTTTCAAAACCACTTTATCCAGGTGGCTATCTGAGTATATCAAATATTGTTTTGAAAAACTTGGCAAAAAGTTAACAGTGCAACAAAGGGCTAGTTATACAAGGACCATAACTACATCACAAGCACTTTTTTAAGAATGGTTCTATAGATGATATATGTGCCACTCCATCTTGAGCCTCTCTGAACACTTTCACAGGGCTTTTAAAGTTTCAGTGTTGTCCTTCATTCCAGGTCTCCCTTTGGAACCACAATTATTTTGAGAATCCTTTAATGATACCACCCAGGAAAGTCTGCTAATATCTCTATCTTAGTATTGAGGAAGATGAACCAGACCATGGCAGGTTATAAAGTTACATACTCACGCTCCTCAAATTCCTGTTCACCTTCCCCCAGCCTGGTTAAAGGGGAAGGGTCTGCATAGGCATGGTAAATTTATATATAGGTCTTTAATTATGTTTCAGTTATAGTCAGCCTACTACTGGAAAGAAAGAGGTAATTGAGAACATGCTTTGGGGGTGTAATGAGTTTCCAGGGGTCTATATCACATTATCAAAGTTTTAAAAGTTCGAATCACTAAAGGTCGAACTTTAATGATCAAACTTTTAAAACTTCGAATGTGAATAAAAACATTTTTGAAACAAATCAAGAAAAAGTTGGTATATCTAAAGAGCAGGGTTGTGGGGGGGTGCAGGGGGGCTTGCCCCCCTGCTTACACTTTTTTTTCTTGTTTTGTTTCAAAAAAATTTTTTTGTCATATTCGAAGTTTTAGCAGTTAGATCATTAAGGTTCGATCTTTACTGATTCGAACTTTTAAAACTTCGATAATGTGATATAGACCCAGTTTCCAGATTTCAAACATTCCCTACAGAGTACGCTGTCAAAAGTATTGGGTGAGCAAATGGGTGTAACTAATGAAATTATTTTTTGAGCTGGGACACATGATCTGAATTACCTAGACATAGTAAGGCCTTATTAAGTTTAAATCTGTTGGCTGCCAAAAAACAATTACTAAAAAATACAAATCAAAATCTAATCCAACTGTATTTGAAGTACTAAATATTAGAAAAGAGATAAAAGAACTGGAAGAGTAAGAGCAATTTACATAGTGGGAACAATACATGTAGAGTTCTGAAGTAGAAGTGAAGTTTAAGGGAAAGGCAGAAATTCAGCAATTTGTGTAATGCTGAACTGATAATAGTTATCAAGAAAGAAAAGATATGTGACGTATAATGTGTGTAAATGGAAAACAACAATGTTTTTTCTGTTAATGCATATTTGCCTGGTCTTAACAGATAATTTAATAAAGGTGTTAAAATACAGAAAGACTACTTATATAATAGAATACATCATTTAAAATGCATGGCCTAGCTTTAGATTACATGTTAAAAGGTGTATACCTTATGTAGCTATACACCTGTATCTTAGAGTAAGGCTTATTTTGTCAAAATTTTGGATATGTGACATAATAACCGGAATATATATAAACAAAATGGCAGACTAATGGTAAAATATCACATGTAGCCATTATAAAAGTATCATGCACATTTAAGCATTGGAAGGTTCTCTAGATAAACATGAATAAAATGCAGACAAAATATTGTATCATTATAAGTAGGCCTAGTTTTTAAACAAATGGGACATTATATACATATTATCTCTATCAATCTATCTGTACACACACACACACACACACACACACACACACACACACACACACACACACACACACATATATATATATATATATATATATATATATATATATATGTATATATATATATTTTTTTCTCATTGCCTACATTTCATATAACTGTGGAACAAACTCCTTTATTTAATATGCTGCTTTTTATAAAATTGCTCAAAAGATGTCCTTTAGAAATTTACTTTAACATACTGTCTTATAATAATATAAATAGAGAACTCAATACAGGCAAATAGTTTTCATATGGAGCTTAATGTTGTCTTTCTTCAGTTTGCTTATTATTATAATGATTAGCCTTTATAGGGAAGAAAGTAAACAGGGTCAGACTGTTTTTCAAGCATTTCTGTTGACTGTTTAAGCATGTTTGTCTTTTTTTTTTTTTTTTTTGGAAGGTCATGTTGTTGTTGTTGTCTTTCGGCTTTTCCCGGTTAGGGGTCGCCACAGTGGAACTCCGGTCCGCTAATGACTGCCAGTAGATTTTCACGAATGACGAGGTGCCAGCTCGGCATTAACCTTCAATGAAGGCACGCTCATTTACACATGTCTTTTGAACGCCACCCAACCGCGGGGAGGACATGCAGACTCCACACAGAAGGCACTCCCTTATCAAATCACTCAATGTTCTGTACCAGTCAATGAAAAATAATAAGAGCAAACCTATAGCAAAGCACGTATTTTCATCTGGTGTATCCTGAATAAATGTATTCATAGAACAGTAATACATAATATAATAGATATGCATTATTTCAATGTTTTATACTATACTAAATTCTGCACTATACTTTCAAAACTATCAAAATATTAAAAATGCACATTCAAGCTGGAAATGAAGATCAGACTTTTCAGTACATAACACTTTTTCAATTGTGCCAAATTTTCTTGCTTAACATCAAGCAGGCCTCAGAACTGAACCTACAGTTTTTAAACTTTCCACAACATATACATGGTTATTGCCACAAGATTGACTAGTACATTGCATACCAGTAGTGATTCATAGACTGTGGCACTAAATATCTTCATTATGTTTCCCACTGTGGTAACAGGCTCTTGTTATCACAATTATAATGTGCCAGTTCTGTTTTGTGCAACATCAGTTAGAACTGTAAACTGTGGGAGGATGGAATTTCAGTACCAGTTCTGTGTACTGAGAGCTTCACAGAGTTATGGAAGGAGTCCAACCAGGTAAAGTACCACAGGAAGAACAATGTTGTGGTGTCTGTATGTGACTGTGGGGCATATATCATGCTATATGTGCAAGTGGGACCACATGGCATGGGATGACCGTGTATTATCTGCTTGTGGGTGGGGTGGGGGGCAATCTATTTACATTGGAAACCTTGTAAAGGACATGCTGTGAGGGATATAAAGTTTCAGGACCCTATGTTGAGGCTTGGCTACCGTATGTGAATGGAGAATGCTATGCATACCACTAACTGCAAATGGTAACACGGTGCATAAAGGAGAAGACTGGGGCCAAGGCTACAGTACATACATGAGGAGGCTGTACACTTATCAAGATCAACACTTAGTGTGCCCCTTCAGGGAGGCCATGTATGGTTCTGTAGGTCTGAACCTTCTCTGCTATGGATCTCATCAAGCTTCAACACTACAAGCCAACACAGTAGACACTGCTAATGACCATGTTGTTGCAGCTTTACCCTCTACTGGATGATGTGAGCCTTGACTGCTCACAGCTTCCCAGAGTACACAGCTAGTGTGTTCACCTCACATGACCCACCCATCTAGTATTGCACTGATTTGTCACTTTGTCACTTTATCTACACATCCTGTGCAAGTGATGCTTGTTCACACCCTAACCTATGTGGATATGCTGATGTCTGATGCACAGCATGATCATCCCATACATTGCCCTACATACATTGGGTGTGATAAGGCGTGCATCATTTTATTCTGTTATGTCTGGGTCATGGCCCTTAGTTATGACCCAGATGTCACCTCTTTGCTAGTGCTGCAATGTATTGCATCTGCCTTGGCTGTGACATTGCTGCTGAATGCTCACCCGACTTTCTATCCTGGCATTCTGCTGCTGCTTTGGCTGGTATGGAAGACCCCGCCATGTTAGGAGATTGCTGACAACCACCTAATTCTTAAACAAACTGATACTGTATATGAGAGATGTAGTTACACAATGTCATTCAAAGCAAGTCTCTCACATACAAGCATTTATAATAACAAAGAGGTGGTCAGAAACACACACACTACATCCACCACAGAGTATTTACCAGACACACAGACTCATATATGATGAAGCGCTTAAATATAAACTTCCTAACCCACAAAGACCACCTCCGTCCAATGTTGCACCCACAATGAGTATCCTCAGCAACCTCAAAAGCTCAATACTAAAACAGCACCCACCATGACACATATAGCCACATCTCATGTTGTCTCAGCTTCTAAGGCCATAAGGCAAACCACAACAAAACACAATATTTTGGTTATAGGAGACTCCATTGTGAGACACACAGATGTTCCACTAATCAGCATGAGGAATTTGAGAGTATGGGCAGTTGCCTATCAGCAGCCAGGATCCGCCAGGTCACCCACACGCTCAGATCATTAAACCATAAGTACCAGTATGACCCAGTCATAGTCCATGTGGGTGTAAATGACCTGAGGTGTACCTCCCTGGACTATATGATGAGAGAGACATAATGGAGCTCTCAGACTGTGCATACCAGGCCAGTATGAGTATAGCATTGAGCAGCATTCTACATTCTCCAAGGATGATGCCACAATATGAAAAGAAAATAACTTACTTTAATAACTGGCTTAGATTTTGGTGGCATTCAAAGGGGCACAATATTTGTCAGCCTGTGAAGATATGGTTAACAGAACATTCTACTTTGCTAGTGATGGTCTGCACCTAACCCAACTGGGTTTTGAATGTTGGTTAAAACTTTGTCCACCTCCATAGAGCCCTTTTTAGGCATTGTCAACCTGTTAAACTGTCTGACAAAGCAAAACCAGTTCAAGAAAATCTGAAGGTGTTACTGCTCAATGCCAGAACTCCAAACAAGAAACTCTACTCCCTGCAAGCTCTTCTCACCCTGGAGAATGTGGACATCTCTGCAATTACTGAGACATGGTTTAGAGCTGTGGAGAGCACCCCATCAGTGCAGGGCTATAATACATTCCACACATTTAGACCAGTTACTACACAGTAAGGAACACAAAGTGGAGATGTCTCAGTTTTCATCAAAAACAAACATACCTCAAGACTTGTCAAACAGTATATGACATGCATGAGCTTTTCCATGTCCAACCTACCAAAGGCAAAGTCCCAAACCATATCCTTGCAAGGTATAGGCCCCCTCTATAACCCAGGAAATTCATAGCTCTTAATTAAATGCACTGAACACTCTACCCATTCAACACAGCACCATATTCATGGCTGGCTTAACTACCCTTCTGTAAACTGTAAACCATGCACAGCCACAAACATGCAGGCCCAGAGATTCCTGGATTTTGTTAACCCAAACACCCTGGACTAGATAGTCCATATGCTGATGAAGGACACAAACATCCTTGACCTGGTCCTCACAAACATGGGGGAATGCTGCACACCCCAGTGTAATGTCTTCACTGGTCAGGTCAGACCATAAAGCTGTCATCTTTGAAATAAAAATAAAATATGGGATGCCAGCAAACCCTGGTAGTTTTAGGAATTATTCTAATGCCAACTTTCTATTATTAAGTGACACCCTAGCAAAATTCCAAGCCCCCAAACCATGAGAACACTGCTGCCTATGCAGAATTTCCACAGAAACACTATACAATCATGTTAATAGCTGTGCTGAGACAGATGTACCTATCCAGAAAAAGTACATGACAAACTCAAAAAGCAATCAGCCCAGCAGAATCCCAACATCAACAGACTTGTGTAACAAAATACAGAAATAAAGAAAATAATGGCAAAAATTAGAAAGTGAATACCCAGCAAGGTAAAAAAACCCTTATCAATCTAAACAAGCTTCTTAGGGGGTTAATCAAGTCTACCAAAGCTAAGTTTGAGGTAGAAATAGCCTCCCAGGCCAAAGAGAATCACAAGGCTTTCAGCTATGTCTGAAAGCCAAAGGCAATAACCAGCAATGTAATCAAGAACAGGGAGCATGTGACTGTGCAGCTGTAAGCTACTAAAAGAAAATAAAAAACTCACATAGTATCCAGTGCCAGGAATGTTACAGAACATGTTGAACAAGTTATACAGTTAAGTCTGAGCCATCCGATGGTTAGAAATACAGTAGTTAAGTAAAAATAACAACATCCAGGTTAAGTGCTTTCATCCTTATACAATGTAGGAGTTTATCAGAACCAAGAAGAATAGTTATTAATCTGCTTTAAATAGATAAGCAAACTAATCATATGAATACAAAATATCCAATCAAATTAAATTGGCTCTTAATTTAAAAGCTAAAATCAGAAATCATAAAGAAATCAGATAATTCAAAGATAAAATGGACTGTACAATTCTTACGGCTTCTTACTATGAAATTGATTTAACCTGCTGTTCTACTAATCATTATATCACTTACAAATTCATCAAAACATACCATATAAATAATTAAAATATGAACTCATATATTATAATTTAATATCTATTAAGTTTTAATACTGGAAGAATAGAAAGTTGCTCATTCATTCACCGGGCCATGGAAGCATTTAACTTAAATTGCCATATTAATTCCCCTGTAGTCTACCAGTGTTTCCCATTGCCCCCCCCTTCATTTGTTGGGACAATTTCCAAAACACCAAACTTGTACTTGGAAAAATTAGTACAGGTCAAAGTGTGCTTATATAGGGAATTGTTGGAATTTCATTTCAGAATATAATTGTATTGCATATTATTTTTTGGAATGGTCTCTTGGCATTCCCTATATAAAAACACGGCATCTCAAGCAAGTGCAATATAAATTACCCCTTAATAACACCATTTCTATTGGCTAAATTAATCTTAGAACCTTAGAGCTGTTAAAATTGTTTACAGTGACAAATTCTTCTGGAGAATGTAGACATCTGTAGACAACAAACTTAAAATTCCTACCTGTCTTGTATACAAAATCGGGACATCACCTAGTAAGTTGTATAAATCTTCATCAATTATTTTTCACCATGTACTTAATCAACTTAGAATCAGAATTGTATTTAATCACCAAAGAATTAATATACCTATGTCTTGTCAACCTAGGTGTTGATTAAAACTTTTGGAACATCGGTATTGTCAGACCCCAGCAAGGGACAGTATTTGGTACCCCATTATCTTGTCACTTCATCCCCACCTTTAGTTAACATATCATAGGGGTATCCCCTTTCTAAGAAGATATTAGTTATTTTTTCTTGCTAAGCATTGAAAAGATCAAGATTAGAACACATTCTGGCCAATCTCATCGACTGGCCTTTGAATATGTTTCTCTTGCAAAATAAAGGATGACAACTTTTGTAATGCAAATATGTGTTGGAAACTGTTGATTGTCTATAAGTAGTAGATTGAAAACAATTATTAGTTGTATTTGTGAAGACAGTAACATCCAAGTAATGAACTATATTGATGAAATGATGATAAGTAAATTTCAAAAGTTCTGTGGTGTTAATATAATTAATAAATTCATTTATTCTATCATGGGAGCTACCCAAAAGAAAAAAAATCATCTAAAAAACATAAATAAGTTTTCCAACATTCAATATTTACAGAATTAAGAATAAACTTATTCTCCCAATTATGCATTACTAAATTAACATATATTGGTGCAGACGCTACACCGAAGGCCACCTCTTAAACTTGTCTACAGTATTCTCCCTCAAAAAATATAAAATTATTATAAATAACTGACTCCATTTAATCCATGAGAAACTTAATTAGGAAGTAATCAAACTGGGTCAATTCCAAAAGGTCAGAGTGAAAAAATCCAAACATACTGCATGTAGTATACTTTCAAATAAATCAGTGATATCAATAGTTAAAAAACTGCAATCAGCATTGTAATGATGTTGCTTAAACTTACTTAGGAAGTCCCAGGAATCCTAAGTATATGTTGAACAGAACTGAGAGAATTTTCAAGGGTATGGTCCACAAAAACTGTTAAGGGATAGGTTTTCAATCCCTGAGCTGCAGCTATTAACCTACAAGGTGGATCATTAACATCCTTCTGTACCTTTGGGGTCCCGAATACGGCTGGTGTCAAGAAAATTATGTGTGTCAACCATAATCACCCCTTGTAATAATGAATCTTCCAAAAACAAATCAGTCTTTTTATATGCTAAAATTATTTCATTCTTAGATACAGTAACATATTTATTTGTATCTTGCAACATATTAAAAATCTTACAAGCATAATATATTTAATCAGCTAACCCAATTTCCCCTCCTTTGTCAGGTTATATCATTCTAAATTGAAGGGTCACTCCTTAAACCCTGACAATATTCTGTTCCTCCTTGTTCAAATTAGAAAACATCAGTGAGTTAACTTACATAAGTTGTAAACATCTCTCATAGCATTTTTCAAAAATAACTACCATGGAGTTGGGAGGAGAATTAAAGATGCTTTTCTTTTTGAACAAAAAATTATAATAGTTAACAGCCTCGTTGTTGTTACATGACAGAATTTTAAGATTGATTTTCCAGGTAAACTATTTTAATTCTGTTAATAAATCAGGAATATCAGTACAAACATGGGGAGCAAACTTGACACCTTTATTGAAAAGGGAAAAAAATCCCTCAGTGACTTTTATATTACTGTAATAAAAAATATTAAATCCTTTGAAACTCAAAAGTTTGCCAACCTGAGTGGCAACTATCTCAGACTATGTTTCATTTAATATATCGTGTTGTTTTTTTGACTGGCTGAGGTGTACCTAATTTTTTTGGTTTCCTCATTTACTTCCCCAGCCTCATACTCTTCTCCCCAGAATGTATTGGGGTTGGGAAGAGGTGCAGAAAAAATGAGAATGCTGGTAACCCTTAGTTCTGTTCTCTAACCTTTCAGATCTACAAGGTAAAGGGGGAAATTCATCATGTGTTTCATCTGCATAAAGGGTAGGAGATGAAGCCATAATTTGGGAGGTAGTTTAATCAAATGAATTACTGGCTAGTTGCCCAACAACTTCACATGGGTTACCAGTAGTAGTGGAACTGAAATTCTACCTATATGCATCAATAACCTGAAATTCTTAGGCAAAGAGTATGCTCTGTTAGTGGCACACACATTTTGATCTCTAAGTAGTTTCTTCTGTTTCTTACCCATAAATAATTTATATTGTTCATCAATTTTCACAAAAAATACGATCATATTTACTTTTGTGATATTCAGACAATAAATCATTAAGGATTTTATTATTCAGTAAGGTTATTTCCTCGGGTCTATATCATATGAGCGAATCACACAAATTGCGAACGCTCATAATATCGAACATACTGGACCTCGAAGTGCTTTTTCGGAGAAGAATGGTATATTTGCCCTTTCCTCACTGTAGTGCGATCTTGGAGTTGGAATATATATTTAGTGGGGTGTGTGGGGGCACAGACCCCAACAATAGGAAGTTCGAGGTCTGGTATGTTTGATATTATGAGCGTTCGCAATTTGTGCGATTCGCTCATATGATATAGACCCTATTTCCTCATATTACTTGTTGATTTGAGAGTTGTTCCATTTAATGATAAAGTTCATTAAATCAAATCCATGTCATCGAACATGGAAGTCAGTTCTGTATACTCCTTGCTACCTACAATAAGTCCATTAGGATACTTACATAATCTGAGTCCTTTTGGTACCCTTTTTACATTTAAACATGTTGTTAAACAGCAACTGTCCAAATGTAAGTAACACACCTTTAGAAGTCTTTTCTGCAATGTTGCAATCAGAGTTGACAAATTGCCATTAGCGGGGATGGGTTGTGAAGTTGGTAGCAAATTTGGGAAGTCCAGATCATTATAAAGCCAATCTCTGAAACTGCTAACAAACAAATCAATGGAAAAATTACCAGGATTGGTAGTACATTGTATGGATGCCATACCTTGCATTGCCAAGAAACAAACTGGTCTATCCATGTCCGATCCACGATGACATGATTCCTGTGCTTTCAAACCTGTATTAGATGATATCATTTGAGAAGTGGCCAAGGTGGTGTTGATTGAAAAAAAAATTTTCCAAGATTTTTCCATGCATCTGGAGCATGTTCCATGCATCTGGAGTGTTTCTCCCCGGGCCTCTGCTGAAAATTGGCTCTTTCTAAGTCGGACTTTCCCAGTTAACAAATGTTAAATAAATAAATAATATTCATATATTGCTGGAGAGCACAGAAATAAGTTAAGTCTCCCTGATGTGTACCAACTTTGTCCACTAAACAGTCAGTGGCAGAGCCATTAGGTGAAGACAATGTATAAAATGGCTTGACAATGGCACCCCTGGAACACTGCCATGCTAAAAAAACAAACTAAAAACCATGAACAGGGAGTGTGTGACCATGCAGCTGTAAACCACTAAACAAAGAAAACAAAAAAAGCTCACATAGTGTTCAGTGACAGGAGCTCTCTGACCATGTAGCCCAGGCTGGTATGTCCATGACCTTGAGTAGCAACTTGCCCTCACCAAGAATGATGCCACAGTATAAAAACAAAATGATCAGTTTCAACAATTGGCTAAAGTATTGGTGTCATTCAAAGGGGATCCAGTGTCTGTCAGGCTGGGATGACATGCTCGACAAGCCACGTTGCTTTGCTAGGGATGGCTTGCACCTGTCACCCTTAGGCTTTCGTATACTGGCCAAGGCTCTTGCCACCCCCATAGTGCCTTTTTTAGGCAAGGCTCAAAGGACAAACCCACCTCCATAGACAACCCAAAGATAAAAAAACTAAAGGTAATGCTACTCAATGCCAGAAGTCTAAACCTCAAGATGCACACACTCGAGACTCTCCTCAGTATGGAGAAAATCTATGTCTGTGCAGTAACAGAAACCTGGTTCAAGGCTCCTGAGAGCACCCCAGCACTACCAGGTTATAACTCATACCATGCGTTTCGGCCCCAAAACTCGGATCGAAGCACAAAAGGAGGGGGAGTATCTATATTCATCAAAGATACCTACACCTCCAGGTTAGTGGCACTGCACGAAGCATCGGAAACCATTCATGTGCAACTAACAGCGGGCAAAACTGCCTTTCAGTTTGTAGCCTGCTACAGAACACCCTCCCTATTACAGGAACCCCACTTGGCATTCCTGAGAACACTGGAGAATATGAAGGTCTCTCCAAACACTATGTTATTGGGTGACTTCAACTACCCAAACATTGACTGGGAAAACTACTCAAGCCCAAACACCCTTGCCCAACGGTTCCTTGAATTTATAAACTCTAATGCAATGGAACAACTGGTCACCACTCCCACAAGAGGGAACAACATATTGGACCTGGTCATCACCAACATGGGGACTCTATGTTCCACACCAGAGGTAAACCTCTCATTGGTAAGATCAGACCATAAACAAATTTCCCGGTACATCCATATCCCGTCCCCACCCCCAGCCAAGGAAATCACTGTAAAGAATTTCTCAAAAGTCAACTTTGCACTTCTCAAGACTGAGGTGGAATCCTTCAAAGCCCCTGGGCCAGAGGATAATACAGCCCAATCCGCAGAATCCTTTACAAATGCATTCTATGAGCACCTGCAGGAATGCATGGATCGTGCTATCCCAAATAAAACCAAGACTCACTCCTCCAAAAACAGGAGACCGGTCTGGTGGACCCCGGCCATAAATAAGCTATACAATAGAAGGAGGAAGCTACTACATGACAGAGCAAAATCCCAAAAAGGGAAGGCATCTCTGATCAGTATTAGCAAGAAACTTCGATCCCTCATAAAATCATCAAAGGCCAGTTTCGAAAAAAAATTGCCCTAGACACTAAAGATAATCACAAGGTCTTCTTTAGTTATGTCAGAAACATGGGCGGAAACTCCCAGATATGCTCTGAATTGTTGCATAACGGAACAAAATATACCAAACCTACAGACATAGCCAACATCCTGGCAGACAGATTCAGCGCAAACTTCTCCCCCCCTTCTCCCCCAAAGGAGCAAACGCCTATCCCAACTGAATGTAACCTCCCTGACATCACAGATGCACAGTTGAAAGCTGCCCTCTCCAAAGCAAAAAACACAGCATCTATGGGACTGGACGGTGTCCCAGGCTGTGTCTTACATGAGCTCCAAGAAGAACTGAACCCTCACATTAAGTCACTGTTCAAACTTAACCTTACTACAGGATATGTACCCAAAGAATGGCATACAGCTACAGTGGTCCCACTCCACAAAGGTGGTGCCACAACGGACCCCGGAAACTATCACCCCATAAGCCTGACTAGTCTGGTTTGTAAAGCTATAGAGCGTATTATCATGGAACTCATAAACAAAGACATTGGGAGCCTCCAGACACTGGACCCTACCCAATTCGGCTTTGTTAAGGGCAGATCTTGCCTCTTAAACCTAGTTGATTTCTTTGAAATAGTTACTAAAGCCATAGATGAGGGCAAGGCAGTCCACACAGCCTACCTGGACCTCGCAAAAGCCTTTGACACAATACCCCACTCAGGCATCATAAATAAGCTTACCAGCTTAAATATCAACCCCTATATCACAAGATGGGTTGCAAACTGGATCAGAGATAGAACCCACATGGTCAGAATCGCAGGTGTCATGTCCGAATCCAAACCAGTTACAAGTGGCGTCCCACAGGGCTCAGTTCTGGGACCTCTCTTGTTCGGTATATACTTCTCTGAGGTTCAGGCTAACACGGGGATTATGGCTGACAAAGTTCACAGATGACTGCAAACTGGGGGCCATAATCGAATCTCCAGCTGACACAAGCATCCTCCAAAAGGGTCTCACAGAGATGGATGCTTGGTACCAGAGCCACAGCCTCAAGCTAAATGCTAAAAAGTGCATAGTCATCCCCTTTGGGAAAAACAAGGTGCCCACAAATTACCACATAGGTGGTAATCCATTAAGTATGGAAGAAGTAATTAGAGATTTGGGGACCAACTTAGATAGTAATCTCTCCTTTGATAATCATGTTGCCAAAGTGGTTAGAAAGACCTTCTATATAGCCCACCTTATCACGAAAGGGTTTGCATCTAGATCAAGAGAGGTCATTGTGCCCCTCTACTCATCACTCATCAGGCCCATAATTTAATACAATGCCCCTTTTGGGATGTACCTTACCCGACACCTGCAGCAACTGGAGAGACCCCAAAAGTACCTCACCAAGAGGATCATGGGCTACAAACAGATGTCCTATGCAGCTCGACTAAAGAAACTCCAGCTCTACTCAGTTGCTTACCGCCTACTCAGAGGCAATCTATGCCTGATGTACAAAGCCATGTCAAACCCAGAATTAATGGGCATGCTCCACCTCAAAACATCCAAGTCCCTTAGAGCTACACTCTCCAGGGACCTAAACCTCAGCACAAAAATAAATAGGACATGCTGGAGGGACAGATTCATTTCCCAAAGGCTCCCCTCACTCTGGAATAGAATCCCATTTCATGTTAGATGTAGCCCCTCGCTGACCCTCTTCAAGCGAAATTTGGACGCGTGGATGGGAAATCGCAAATTCACCCCTGGGATCTCTCCTGTGTCCCTGCTAGACAGAGGCATAGTAAACTAATCTTAAAAGGGTACCTTCTGTGACCTACTTTACAGAGGCACAGTAGGCTAATCTAATAGGGAGGCAGAAGCCAAATACACTCTGGCTAAGCTTATAAATGCCCTAGGGCAGATAGCCTAGTATCTACCTATGAACCTATGAAAACGTTGAACAAGTTATAAAGTTAAATCTGAGTCATCCGATGGTTATAAACAAGGTAGTTTAATAAAATGTAACAATAACATCCAGGTTAAGCACTTTCATCTTTATACAATGTCAGACTTCCTCAGAACCAAGAAGAGTAGTTGTTAATCTATTTTAAATAGATAATCAGTTCAATCACATGAGTATAACATATCCAATCAAATTAAACTAGCTCTTAATTTAAATGCTAAAAACAGAAATCACAAAAGAAATCAGATAATTCAAAAATAAAATGGACTGTACAACTCTTAAGGCTTCTTACTATGAAGTGATATAACCTGTTGGGGCTCCTATTAGTACAATGAAAATGCATTTTGTCGAATGTGGTTTCTTCGACACATGTAGAGCGAACAGGCAAAACATCGAAGCGGCTGTTCAGCGAATTCTTTCCCTGGGAAAGAAGTCGCTTGATCACTTCATTGTTTTGCCATGTTCTGAAGTGTAGTGTGGTCCCTTGTCCGGTATAGCTCCCGAGTGTGATTGCGCAACAGTTACTGACCTTAGGGTTAGGGTGCGGGTTAAGGTAAGTGCATATGTATGAAAGTGTTTACTGTTTTATATTTTGTGTTAGATGTATGGTTGAGTTACGTGTGTATGTGTTTTCAGCTGTTTACTTTTGTTTTGGGGGGTAGAATTAGGGTTAAGGTAAGTGTGTATGTAAAAACAAACAAACGAACAAACTGAAAAAGCACAAAACGACAAACTAGTGAATCCAAAGAGCAGAATGAAGAGGCACACTCAAAATAATTAGTGAAGCGCTTTTCGTTTATGACACAAACATAAACTTCATCAGACATTTTAAGACACAGTTGAATACGTTTAAATACACAAATCCACCCAATCAAAGTAGATTTAGTTACAACTCTTGATTTAAAGAAACAGTATTAAAACAGTATTAAAACATCTTAAAATGTCTGATGAAGTTTATGTTTGTGTCATAAACGAAAAGCGCTTCACTAATTATTTTGAGTGTGCCTCTTCATTCTGCTCTTTGGATTCACTAGTTTGTCGTAAGTGTGTATGTGTTTGGAACTGTTTATGTAAATGTGCGAGAGTTACTGACCTTAGGGTTAGGGTGCAGTTAAGGTAAGTGCATATGGTTTAAAATGTTTACTATTTTTTTTTCGTTAAATGCATGGTCGGGTTATGTGCATATGTGTATTTAGTTGTTTACTGGTTTTTGGGGGGATATAATTAGGACTAGGGTATGTGTGTATGTGTTTGGAAGTGTTTAATGTTTTTTTTTTTGGGGGGGTTGGAACAGCGATTTCTTTCCCTAAGAAAGAAATTGCTGTTCTGTGGTTTTGACATTTTCAGCTTTCGCTGAAAATGTGTCGATGAAACATTGTTTGCTGTTTTTAGTGTTCGATGTTGCAATATAGACCCACCTATTGTTCTATTAAACAGTATATCACTTACAAATTCATCAAAACATACCATATGAAGAGTGTGATGACCATGCCCTAGCCCAGCAATCAAGGAGCCTCAATCCTCTCCACTAACACCAGGGAGGTTGTCTCCTAGAAGAGGAAAGGATAACTAATACACACAGTAAAGTACAATTTCCCTTAAGTGCACACAGAGATCACAGTCAGTCTGGGGATGGTTGCTCCCTTGCTCACCAGGTCCCCAATAAGACTCCAGGTCTCAGCCTAACTGGGCAAGCTAAAACCTCCAGTACCCTCTCTGTCCAACCAGTGCTTTGTGTCCCTGCCAAGTAGCTGACACAACACACACACTTTGAGATAAGTATTTATACAACTTCACAGACACTCCTGGGAAAGGCTGACACAGATTCTCCAACTGTGCCCCTTTACCCAGACTACATGGTAGTAATTACTGCCACCACCTAGTTAATAATATCAGCTACTAAAAGGCCCTTAAAAGGGTGTCCAATTATTACTGTGCAATATTAATATCCAATGGTAGTATGACTAACAGTCAATGCTTAATTTAGAGTGGCCTATTACAATAACCTCTATAAATTCACTATCTACTCCACAAATGCTACTCCAATTGCTTCAGTGGCACAGGCTAAGCTACTGGGAATAACCATAGACTCCCACCTAAAATTTGATAGTCATCTCAACTTAACTATTAAAAAAGTACATGCCAAACTGGGGTCACTCTACCGTATCAAACCATTTCTTACCAATAACACAAGATCAGCCATTGCTCGCTCCCAACTTCTATCCACCCTACTCTATGCATCTCCCGTTCTGACTAATCTCAACAAAACTGAACTAAGCAAAATGGAAGCCTGCTATAACAGAATTGCCCGCTTTGCTGCAAATTGCTCATATAGAACTCATCACTGTACTGCTTTGAGACAGCTCCACTGGCTTGAACTGCCCAACCTCCTAACCTACAATCAGCTCTGCCTCTGTCATTCTATCTATTACCTCCCCAATAAGTGTCCTGCCCTCAAAACCTAGTACAACATCACTCAGCCAAAAGGCCTCTTAGATCATCAAGCAAACTACTACTAGAAGTCACCAACAGCTACAATAGCTTTGGAGATGCACTATATAGTAGTTCAGTGGCTAAAAAATGGAACTCTGTCCTTACTAGCATTCAAAACACATCATCCAAAACCTCCTTTAAAGACCTCATCAGGCAACATCTCAAGCAAAGTTGGCAGTGCCATGATTGCTCCCCAGGCTAGTGAAAGCGGATAACATATACATACTAAATCTAGAGCACTTGATAATAGTTTTCAATCTTACTCACAAACACTGGCTAATCTACAATGTATGTACTGTACCTGTGTACTATGTATGTATTCTACCTATGTTCCAAATTTCAGCTGTACACCTCAGATCTATTAATTACTTTTATTTTTAAAATTAATATTTTTTGTTTGTTTCCTCCACTGTAACTGTTTATGTGCCGCATACCACTGTAAAAACATGTCTTTTGTAATTTGTGTGTATACTGATCATGTCTAAATAACTAAATGTGTCTGTAATTTTTCTTTGTGGAGCTTTTCTCCCCAGGCCTCTGCTGAAAAAGGGCCTTTTCGGCTCAGTCAGACACCCCCGGTTAACAAATGTAAAATAAATAAATAAATAAAATATGCAATGTACTCAAGAGCTTATCTCTACACAAAGCAGCCACAGATAGAAGGTTTTAAAATATTTAATAATAAATAATTAAAAAAAAAAATGGTCTGGACGCACCGAAAAGCTGTAAATAATTTATTCTACAATAAATACAAGCGCATTCACCCTGCCGTAGTGCTGGGCTTTTTCAAGTAAATAAAAACAAATAAAGAATCAGTATAAATACTCTCCTTGAAAAAGGCACCAAAATTCTCTTAAAGAGACATTCCATTTCTACCAACATGACTTACTCTAAGTATAACTTCACAAAATATGACAATGCATATGACACTTAAATGCATAAAAACATAAATAAATATATATATATATATATATATATATATATATATATAGGTGTGTGTGTGTGTGTGTGTGTATACATCATTCATTGTCATAAAAAATCCCAGCAAACAAAATGTTATTAAAATTTTGTCCAAAATTGTATAAACATATATATGATCACCCAAAGCAATTCATATGAATTTCCAAATTCCAATAACAAAGTATCACTATGTACGAGTGACTATAATCTTTTTGCTTTTTTAATTAATTATGGCTTGATTGAAATATGATTATTGAGCCCTGGGTAACTGGTTGCAATCAATTTAATTTGCCAATGTGTTCTCCCTGCAACACAACCAATTTTCCCTTTAACCGTAAGCAAAAGAAGCTGTTTAGGGATTTAAAACAATACAGAGACAACAAAGCCTATCTATTTAAGGGTAGGCTTTTTAGAAGTAGGAACACTATTGAACAAGTTAATGTGGATGACATTAGAGGTACTGACAATAACCCCAATGTGGAAGTGGTTACTGAAGCTCTGGAAGAGGGCAACATGCATAACCCTACAGAGGGTAGCAGTATTAATAGCTCTGGCCCGGAGGTTAGGAATCTTAACCCTTTAGACCCAAAAACAGGTTTGGATCTTATAGCCCCCTTGGGAGGGGAGGGGGATGATGAAGAAGGTACTGAACAGGATTTTTCCACAGGTAAGGAAGGAATCAAGGAAAAATCAAGAAGAAAGGGAAGGTATAACAGTTGATGAAGATGGGATAACTTTCACATATAAGGGTTTCAAGATTTTTAACCTATGTGGGATCGAAATTAAACTAGAACATTTTCACCTATTCATTAAGGGCTTCAAATTTGTCCCTACCAGGGGCTTAGATGTTAGTGATGTCATTTTAGAACTAAAACATTTTGTTAGAAAAATGAATCTTTCTCTTATATTTGAGCAACAGCACATTGCTAGGGATGAGAATATTAGACAGGCAAATACCTATAATCCACCTTTGCATCCTGCCCTACAGGTCTTTGAAGCAGTGTGTACTTCTGATTTTTACACACTTAGTATGGACAAAAAAAGTAAGAAAAAATTTGGTTACACACCCAATTTAACTTTAAGAGAAAAAGAAATACTAGATGAACTGTGTAGGGATAAAGAAATTTGAATTATGAAACCAGACAAAGGGGGAGGGGTTGTGCTTGTGAATGCTTTAGACTATTCAAGTAAAATATTAGAGATGCTGTATGGCAACACTACCTACGTTCCAGTTTCTATCAATGAAATAAATATCTCCTATAGGAAAATGAATTTGACTATTGAGGAATTGATACAGGAAATAGATAAGATTTAAAGGTTTACACTCTTCCCTTAAAACACAACTTTCCTCTTGCTACAACAAAATCGCCAAGTTCGCTACCAGCCATAAGTCCTCCACCCACCACTGTTCTTCTCTCCACAAACTAAAACGGCTAGAACTATCCAATCATCTCCTACTCCCACCCCACATAATTTACACTGGCAATTTCCATTTTCTTTTCTCTCCCCCTCTTTATACTAGCAATTTCCTTTTTACTTTCTCTCCTAGCTCATACATCCTTCCCTTATACTTTCTAAGCTATTTACAAAGAATGCATTAGAATGTACCTCTTAAGTGCAAGCTTCCTAAGATGTAATGGCTTCTCAGTATTTATACTGTAATGTTCCTTTTTTACTAGTCTGTATCATCTGCAATGTTCTTCCCTGGTCTGTACTATTTCTAATGTTTTGCTCTAGTCTGTAACATTTGTAAAAATTGTAATCTAAAACCTATTGTAACCTTGCTTGTTTTTGGAGCTTTTCTCCCCGGGACTCTATTGAAAACGGGTTCACCTTGGCCCAATGGACTATCCTGGTAAACCAACTGCAAATAAATAAATAAATAAATAAGGTGGGGGGGGGGGGTTGCAAAACAAGAAACCTAGGATAGCATCTTTTTTTGGTATCCCCAAGATTCACAAGAGCAGAATAGATCCCCCTTACAGACCCATTGTTGCTGGTGAGGAATCAAAAACATACCCCATAGCTACTTTTTTGGATTTTTCCTTAAAACATCTAATAAATGATTATGAACACCAATTGAAAGATTCCTGGGATTTCCTGAATATTTTGACACCTACCATACTCAATGGTGAAAATAGTTTTTTGACCATTGATGTGGTCGACCTTTTCTCATGTATTCCAGTAGAAGAAGGTTCAAACATGTTCATGGAACTATTAATTGAGAAACAGTTCACTTGTAAGGTCGATGCAGATGTTTTAGTGGAACTTATGAGGATAGTACTGGAACACAATTTTATATATTTTGAAGGGGAGATCTTTAAGCAGATCAAAGGCGTTGCTATGGGGGTAGCATGTGCCCCCATATATACCAATTTGGTTTTACTCAAATGGGAAACCAGTTATATTTTTGGTTCTGATTATTGGAAACACATCAAATTATACAGGCGTTTTCTGGACGACATTTTTTCATCTGGGAAGGTCCTGAAGAACTAGTGGCCCCTTTCATAACATATTTAAATTCAACTACAGATTTCTTGAGGTTTACTTACAAAATGGATCCTAACAAAATGGATTATCTGGACGTTAGGAAAGAGAAATCTGAGGGAAAGTTGAGATCTAAAATACATCGCAAAGATACTTTTAGCAACTCATATCTTCCATATACGAGTGTGCACCCCTGGAAGCAAAAAAGAAGTATACTAAAAGGTCAGATGGTCAGGACGGCCAGAATGACCTCGGATAGATATGACTTCTTATCTGAGATTGAATTAATTTCAGAGTTTTTCAGGGACAGAGGTTACCCAAAAGACTTGATAGTTGAAACAGCATTGGAAATCACTAAGGGATGGGGGGTAAAATATGTCCCTTTATTAGGTAACATTCAAAATACTTTAAAGATTAAAAATGACGCAGAAAATAATTATGGGAGAGCATTGGTAGTTCAGTAGAATAGTTTTTCTAGGGAAGTTAAAAGGATTGTAGAGTCAAATTGGAAGATGCTTAGACATAACCAAGAAATTGTAGATAGGGTGGGTCACTCACCCCGTTTTGTTCACAAGACAGGGGTGAATTTGAAGAAAATGTTTGAGATGAACAAAAAGATAGTTGTAAAAGAATTAAGGGCAGGGACCAAGAAATGTGGTAGGTGTTCTTACTGTAGGTATATTATTGACAAAGAACAAATTATTTTGGAAAACGACATGAACAGTACAATAACCTTTGGGTGAGGTAACTGCCAGACTAGGGGCATTGTTTATTTAGCCATCTGTAGGGACTGCCCCAGTTTTTATGTATGCAAATCTGAAAGGGCATTAGGTAAGAGAATATACGGACATACTTACAATATAAGAAAGAAAAATATGAACAATGCACATTATAGGCACCTACATGTTGAAACAACACATAAAGGGTTTAGGCTTGGAATTCTTGAACAAGTGGTAGCTGACCCTAGGGGAGGAGACTGGGAAAATTGGTTGTGTTGCAGGGAGACACATTGGCAAATTAAATTGAATGCAACCAATTACCCAGGGCTCAATGATCATATTTCAATCAAGCCATATTTAATTAAAAAAGCAAAAAGATTATAGTCACTCGTACATAGTGGTACTTTGTTATTGGAATTTGGAAATTCCTATGAATTGCTTTGGGTGATCATATATATGTTTATACAATTCTGGACAAAATTTTAATAACATATTTTGTTTGCTGGGATTTTTTATGACAATGAATTATATATATATATATATATATATATATATATATATATATATATATATATATATTATGTTTTTATACATTTGTTAAGTGTCATATGCATTGTCATATTTTGTGAAGTCATACTTAGAGTAATTTATGTGGGTAGAAATGGAATGTCTCTTTAAGAGAATTTTGGCGCCTTTTTCAAGGAGAGAGTATTTATACTGATTCTTTATTTGTTTTTATTTACTTTAAAAAGCCCAGCACTACGGCAGGGTGAAAGCATTTGTATTTATTGTAGAATAAATTATTTACAGCTTTTCGGTGTATCCAGACCATTTTTTTTTTATTTTTTGAAGTTACCAGTTTATGGTCTGTGTTTCCACGTTTGGTTTTTATTAATAAATAATTAAAACACAAGACAAAACTACTACACCACAGAGATATCTAAGAGTTCAGAGATCACACAGAAACCTAAAATAATACAGAAGGACAGGTCTGATTTTAAAGAAAAATACCTAATTATTCTTTACTAGCTATAACTATTCCTACAAGAAATCACAGTGTTAAAACGTACATGTGAGCATAAGCCGAGTGCTGGTAAGTTGGATGTCCAAAGTTGAAATGCCTTTAGTCTCTTGTGAGAAATAATATTTAAACATTACTCACAAACATGTCTCTAATTCCTTCCCAAAATTACATCATTTTTGACACTTAGGTTTTCCCAGCATTCATATTGCATCATCTTAACGGCTCAAGGAAAAAAATATCTTACACTTGTTGAAGGTTTACCAGTGGAAAAGTGAAGCAAACAAAGAAAAAACCTCTGGTATTCCACCACAGCAGAAATCCACCACGACAGAGTCCTGTGTCAAACAGCAAGCAAATTTAATGGAAAAAGTAAAAACAGTATTAAAATTCCATAGTAATAAAACGATAAGCACTTTCAGCTATTTAGCCTTCTTCAGATCATTATCTTTTGGTAGCAATGCCTAACATTTATACTAAAAACTAACCAATAAGGTTTAAAATCAATTAACTTCTAAACCAATCACGTCAATTCATTCTTAGTCTTTATTAGAATATCCAGTAATCTTTCTTTACACTACTAAGTAGCCAATAGCTATGATTTAAAATTGGTGCCAAAAATATGCTAATATACTATGTTGGCCCATCCTACTTCAGCTATATGCTAATATGCACTTCTCTGCCTAGTTTTTTACTGGCTATACGTGCCGAATGTATCATTCCAGTGAATTTTGTTTTACATAGCTTCCCTGTTTCCACTTTGCTGCCATCCAGTGGCCAAAGTGTAATACTAGCTTTTTAAATTTTTCAAGAGCATTTGTTTTATTTTTGTTTGTCATATATAAACTTACTATAATTAACTTTAACTAACAGGTCGCCTTTCTGGTATTTTTATATATATGATCTTCTTTAACAGTTATCTGCTTTTCCAGATATATGAAACAATTCTTATGTATAACTACCAAACTATTAAGATATTTAAATATTACTGACACAGCCAAAAGCATGGTCACTATGTCAACTCATCTTAACACCTGGATTGAGTTCTTAGGCCACAAACTGCATTATTTAGCAATCTAACACCTCCTCAGAAACTTACAACAAAACAAGGCATTTCACATATACATTCTAGCAGAAACCAGAGCAATAAAACACATTCCACATCTAAATCCTGGTCATAAACTTTAACCTTAAAACAATGAGCAAGAAATTTTCATCTAGCCGCCCTGGAGCCGAATTCTAACATTAAAGAGATTCATAAGATCTTTTCAACTTAAAAAGACACGTGAAATACTTGGCTTGGATGTTCTTTGTGTTTCACTGTTGCAGTCATTACATTTGGATAATCTGCTGGCAGGTTGCCCTCAGTCAGCCTGAATAACAAAGTCTTGGGTCCTGCATCAGTTGCTGTCTCCTCTTCCATGACGTCAGGTCATCAGGGGTATAAAACATGCCGCCGACTCCATTTTAATCAGTCTTTCTTGCCGCGCGGTGCCCGAAGCAGAAGCAGTTCGCAAGTGCCGGTCAGCCGACTCCTGAAATTTTCGTTTTCGAGTTCCAGAACCAAAGTCTTCAAACTAAAGCTAAGTACCCCATTGGGGAAACTTTTTCTTGCCCCTTACCGATGTCAGTAAAAGTTAATAATTGCATTACTTGTGGGAAGCAAATACCTCATAAGGATTTTCATTTGTACTGTATTCCTTGCCGAGGCCCTGATCACAACGTGCCTTGCTGTCGGTTTTGTGCTAAATTTAACCAATGCACTATTAAGTGTTGGTATATTTTTGCTTCTAAATATTTTGTTTCAAGATTTAACCACCCTGAAATGTCATTGGTTAGCAATCCGACTACCGGAGTTCACAAAAAATGCAAGGAAAAAGACAGAGACAGACCTTCGAGGTCCAAAACCGATGACGAAGCTTCTCCTAAGCCAGTCGCCGGTTCGCTGGTACTCAGTGAGGCACTTTCACAACCCCTGATACTCGCTACTTTTGAGTCGCAGGCCTCTACTGAGACCCATTCGGAGGCCGGTATGCCGCAAGATTCACAAAGTATTTAACCCGCGGATGTCTCTCTCTTGGATGGGTCCGGAGCCACTAAGCAGGCACCGGCTTCTGAGGGTGTTTTCAGGCCTTTTATATTAAACTGATGCCATCAACAAAAACAAGGTCAAAAACAACTTCTATGTCTAAACAACCGATGCATGAGCCACGTGCTCAGGTCCCCATGCCTAAAAAGCAAATTATCAAAATGGCTGAGGATTTAATTACCTTGATCAGGGGTTCCCCCCCCCCCGCTAAGAAGCCTGGGCAAGGCACTGATTATGAATCTTCAGATCAGGTTTCCATTTCTTCTGATTCCTCTTCTGATCAGGAATTTTCTATTCCACCTTATGAAGATTCTGATGCAGAGGAATCCATCCCATCTGCATCTCCTCCTGAGGATTACTCTTTTGGAGAGACTTTGCATACTTGAAGGGAACATTTTCATTGGGAGAGTCAGGACTTCTCTGAATCATAAAAGAGGCTTAGGGATTCCTTCTTCTTCCTCAGCATAGGCCTTTGGCTATACCTCCTGTATTAGACATTGTTGATGATGTGTTCTCGGAATCAAGCATGACTCTTGATTCCCTGCCTCCGGTTCCTAGTAAGCCAAACAGATACTGCAGGGTTCCTGACTCCCACAAATTTCTTTTCAAAAATCCTGCTGCTGATCCCGAGACTATTTCTCAGGCTCCCAAGGGTGTTAAGGCTTCTACAGCCAAAAATCCTACCCCTTGTGATAGAGATTCCAGGGCGCTGGATAGATGGGGTAAGAAGATTTATATGTCTGCAATCTTGGCAATTAGCATGTATGGACTAAATTTGTTGCCAAAGTGGTTAGAAAGACCTTCTATATAGCCCACCTTATCACGAAAGGGTTTGCATCTAGATCAAGAGAGGTCATTGTGCCCTTCTACTCATCACTCATCAGGCCCATAATTTAATACAATGCCCCTTTTGGGATGTACCTTACCTGACACCTGCAGCAACTGGAGAGACCCCAAAAGTACCTCACCAAGAGGATCATGGGCTACAAACAGATGTCCTATGCAGCTCGACTAAAGAAACTCCAGCTCTACTCAGTTGCTTACCGCCTACTCAGAGGCAATCTATGCCTGATGTACAAAGCCATGTCAAACCCAGAATTAATGGGCATGCTCCACCTCAAAACATCCAAGTCCCTTAGAGCTACACTCTCCAGGGACCTAAACCTCAGCACAAAAATAAATAGGACATGCTGGAGGGACAGATTCATTTCCCAAAGGCTCCCCTCACTCTGGAATAGAATCCCATTTCATGTTAGATGTAGCCCTCGCTGACCCTCTTCAAAGCTGAAATTTGGACGTGGATGGGAAATCGCAAATTCACCCTGGGATCTCTCCTGTGTCCCTGCTAGACAGAGGCATAGTAAACTAATCTTAAAAGGGTACCTTCTGTGACCTACTTTACAGAGGCACAGTAGGCTAATCTAATAGGGAGGCAGAAGCCAAATACACTCTGGCTAAGCTTATAAATGCCCTAGGGCAGATAGCCTAGTATCTACCTATGAACCTATGAAAACATTGAACAAGTTATAAAGTTAAATCTGAGTCATCCGATGGTTATAAACAAGGTAGTTTAATAAAATGTAACAATAACATCCAGGTTAAGCACTTTCATCTTTATACAATGTCAGACTTCCTCAGAACCAAGAAGAGTAGTTGTTAATCTATTTTAAATAGATAATCAGTTCGATCACATGAGTATAACATATCCAATCAAATTAAACTAGCTCTTAATTTAAATGCTAAAAACAGAAATCACAGAAGAAATCAGATAATTCAAAAATAAAATGGACTGTACAACTCTTAAGGCTTCTTACTATGAAGTGATATAACCTGTTGGGGCTCCTATTAGTACAATGAAAATGCATTTTGTCGAATGTGGTTTCTTGACACATGTAGAAGCGAACAGGCAAAACATCGAAGCGGCTGTTCAGCGAATTCTTTCCCTGGGAAAGAAGTGGCTGATCACTTCATTGTTTTGCCATGTTCTGAAGTGTAGTGTGGTCCCTTGTCCGTATAGCTCCCGAGTGTGATTAACAGTTACTGACCTTAGGGTTAGGGTGCGGTTAAGGTAAGTGCATATGTATGAAAGTGTTTACTGTTTTTTATTTTGTGTTTGATGTATGGTTGAGTTATGTGTGTATGTGTTTTCAGCTGTTTACTTTTTGTTTTGGGGGGGGTAGAATTAGGGTTAAGGTAAGTGTGTATGTAAAAACAAACAAACGAACAAACTGAAAAAGCACAAAACGACAAACTAGTGAATCCAAAGAGCAGAATGAAGAGGCACACTCAAAATAATTAGTGAAGCTTTTCGTTTATGACACAAACATAAACTTCATCAGACATTTTAAGACACAGTTGAATACGTTTAAATACACAAATCCACCCAATCAAAGTAGATTTAGTTACAACTCTTGATTTAAAGAAACAGTATTAAAACAGTATTAAAACGTCTTAAAATGTCTGATGAAGTTTATGTTTGTGTCATAAACAGCGCTTTCACTAATTATTTTGAGTGCCTCTTCATTCTGCTCTTGGATTCACTAGTTTGTCGTAAATATGTGTTTGGAACTGTTTATGTAAATGTGAGAGTTACTGACCTTAGGGTTAGGGTGCAGTTAAGGTAAGTGCATATGGTTTAAAATGTTTACTATTTTTTTAGATTAAATGCATGGTCGGTTATGTGCATATGTGTATTTAGTTGTTTACTGGTTTTTGGGGGGATATAATTAGGACTAGGGTATGTGTGTATGTGTTTGGAAGTGTTTAATGTTTTTTTTTTTTTTGGGGGTTGGAACAGCGATTTCTTTCCCTAAGAAAGAAATTGCTGTTCTGTCAGTTTTGACATTTTCAGCTTTCGCAGAAAATGTGTCGATGAAACATTGTTTGCTGTTTTTAGTGTTCGATGTTGCAATATAGACCCACCTATTGTTCTATTAAACAGTATATCACTTACAAATTCATCAAAGCATACCATATGAAGAGTGTGATGACCATGCCCTAGCCCAGCAATCAAGGAGCCTCAATCCTCTCCACTAACACCAGGGAGGTTGTCTCCTAGAAGAGGAAAGGATAACTAATACACACAGTAAAGTACAATTTCCCTTAAGTGCACACAGAGATCACAGTCAGTCTGGGGATGGTTGCTCCCTTGCTCACCAGGTCCCCAATAAGACTCCCCACTGGCACAGCTATAGGGTCCAGGTCTCAGCCTAACTGGGCAAGCTAAAACCTCCAGTACCCTCTCTGTCCAACCAGTGCTTTGTGTCCCTGCCAAGTAGCTGACACAACACACACACTTTGAGATAAGTATTTATACAACTTCACAGACACTCCTGGGAAAGGCTGACACAGATTCTCCAACTGTGCCCCTTTACCCAGACTACATGGTAGTAATTACTGCCACCACCTAGTTAATAATATCAGCTACTAAAAGGCCCTTAAAAGGGTGTCCAATTATTACTGTGCAATATTAATATCCAATGGTAGTATGACTAACAGTCAATGCTTAATTTAGAGTGGCCTATTACAATAACCTCTATAAATTCACTATCTACTCCACAAATGCTACTCCAATTGCTCCAGTGGCACAGGCTAAGCTACTGGGAATAACCATAGACTCCCACCTAAAATTTGATAGTCATCTCAACTTAACTATTAAAAAAGTACATGCCAAACTGGGGTCACTCTACCGTATCAAACCATTTCTTACCAATAACACAAGATCAGCCATTGCTCGCTCCCAACTTCTATCCACCCTACTCTATGCATCTCCGTTCTGACTAATCTCAACAAAACTGAACTAAGCAAAATGGAAGCCTGCTATAACAGAATTGCCCGCTTTGCTGCAAATTGCTCATATAGAACTCATCACTGTACTGCTTTGAGACAGCTCCACTGGCTTGAACTGCCCAACCTCCTAACCTACAATCAGCTCTGCCTCTGTCATTCTATCTATTACCTCCCCAATAAGTGTCCTGCCCTCAAAACCTAGTACAACATCACTCAGCCAAAAGGCCTCTTAGATCATCAAACAAACTACTACTAGAAGTCACCAACAGCTACAATAGCTTTGGAGATGCACTATATAGTAGTTCAGTGGCTAAAAAAATGGAACTCTATCCTACTAGCATTCAAAACACATCATCCAAAACCTCCTTTAAAGACCTCATCAGGCAACATCTCAAGCAAAGTTGGCAGTGCCATGATTGCTCCCCAGGCTAGTGAAAGCGGATAACATATACATACTAAATCTAGAGCACTTGATAATAGTTTTCAATCTTACTCACAAACACTGGCTAATCTACAATGTATGTACTGTACCTGTGTACTATGTATGTATTCTACCTATGTTCCAAATTTCAGCTGTACACCTCAGATCTATTAATTACTTTTATTTTTAAAATTAATATTTTTGTTTGTTTCCTCCACTGTAACTGTTTATGTGCATACCACTGTAAAAACATGTCTTTTGTAATTTGTGTGTATACTGATCATGTCTAAATAACTAAATGTGTCTGTAATTTTTCTTTGTGGAGCTTTTCTCCCCAGGCCTCTGCTGAAAAAGGGCCTTTTCGGCTCAGTCAGACACCCCCGGTTAACAAATGTAAAATAAATAAATAAATAAAATATGCAATGTACTCAAGAGCTTATCTCTACACAAAGCAGCCACAGGTAGAAGGTTTTAAAATATTTAATAATAAATAATTAAAAAAATGGTCTGGGCGCTTTGAAAAGCTGTAAATAATTTATTCTACAATAAATACAAGCGCATTCACCCTGCCGTAGTGCTGGGCTTTTTCAAGTAAATAAAAACAAATAAAGAATCAGTATAAATACTCTCCTTGAAAAAGGCACCAAAATACTCTTAAAGAGACATTCCATTTCTACCAACATGACTTACTCTAAGTATAACTTCACAAAATATGACAATGCATATGACACTTAAATGCATAAAAACATAAATAAATATATATATATATATATATATATATATATATATATATATATTTATATATATATATATATATATATATATATATAGGTGTGTGTGTGTGTGTGTATATACATCATTCATTGTCATAAAAAATCCCAGCAAACAAAATGTTATTAAAATTTTGTCCAAAATTGTATAAACATATATATGATCACCCAAAGCAATTCATATGAATTTCCAAATTCCAATAACAAAGTATCACTATATGCAGTGACTATAATCTTTTTGCTTTTTTAATTAATTATGGCTTGATTGAAATATGATTATTGAGCCCTGGGTAACTGGTTGCAATCAATTTAATTTGCCAATGTGTTCTCCCTGCAACACAACCAATTTTCCCTTTAACCGTAAGCAAAAGAAGCTGTTTAGGGATTTAAAACAATACAGAGACAACAAAGCCTATCTATTTAAGGGTAGGCTTTTTAGAAGTAGGAACACTATTGAACAAGTTAATGTGGATGACATTAGAGGTACTGACAATAACCCCAATGTGGAAGTGGTTACTGAAGCTCTGGAAGAGGGCAACATGCATAACCCTACAGAGGGTAGCAGTATTAATAGCTCTGGCCCGGAGGTTAGGAATCTTAACCCTTTAGACCCAAAAACAGGTTTGGATCTTATAGCCCCCTTGGGAGGGGAGGGGGATGATGAAGAAGGTACTGAACAGGATTTTTCCACAGGTAAGGAAGGAATCAAGGAAAAATCAAGAAGAAAGGGAAGGTATAACAGTTGATGAAGATGGGATAACTTTCACATATAAGGGTTTCAAGATTTTTAACCTATGTGGGATCGAAATTAAACTAGAACATTTTCACCTATTCATTAAGGGCTTCAAATTTGTCCCTACCAGGGGCTTAGATGTTAGTGATGTCATTTTAGAACTAAAACATTTTGTTAGAAAAATGAATCTTTCTCTTATATTTGAGCAACAGCACATTGCTAGGGATGAGAATATTAGACAGGCAAATACCTATAATCCACCTTTGCATCCTGCCCTACAGGTCTTTGAAGCAGTGTGTACTTCTGATTTTTACACACTTAGTATGGACAAAAAGTAAGAAAAAATTTGGTTACACACCCAATTTAACTTTAAGAAAAAGAAATACTAGATGAACTGTGTAGGGATAAAGAAATTTGAATTATGAAACCAGACAAAGGGGGAGGGGTTGTGCTTGTGAATGCTTTAGACTATTCAAGTAAAATATTAGAGATGCTGTATGGCAACACTACCTACGTTCCAGTTTCTATCAATGAAATAAATATCTCCTATAGGAAAATGAATTTGACTATTGAGGAATTGATACAGGAAAATAGATAAGATTTAAAGGTTTACACTCTTCCCTTAAAACACAACTTTCCTCTTGCTACAACAAAATCGCCAAGTTCGCTACCAGCCATAAGTCCTCCACCCACCACTGTTCTTCTCTCCACAAACTAAAACGGCTAGAACTATCCAATCATCTCCTGCTCCCACCCCACATAATTTACACTGGCAATTTCCATTTTCTTTTCTCTCCCCCTCTTTATACTGGCAATTTCCTTTTTACTTTCTCTCCTAGCTCATACATCCTTCATTATAATTTCTAAGCTATTTACAAAGAATGCATTAGAATGTACCTCTTAAGTGCAAGCTTCCTAAGATGTAATGGCTTCTCAGAATTTATACTGTAATGTTCCTTTTTTACTAGTCTGTATCATCTGCAATGTTCTTCCCTGGTCTGTACTATTTGTAATGTTTTGCTCTAGTCTGTAACATTTGTAAAAATTGTAATCTAAAACCTATTGTAACCTTGCTTGTTTTTGGAGCTTTTCTCCCCGGGACTCTATTGAAAACGGGTTCACCTTGGCCCAATGGACTATCCTGGTAAACCAACTGCAAATAAATAAATAAATAAATAAGGTGTGTGGGGGGGGGGGTTGCAGAACAAGAAACCTAGGATAGCATCTTTTTTTGGTATCCCCAAGATTTACAAGAGCAGAATAGATCCCCCTTACAGACCCATTGTTGCTGGTGAGGAATCAAAAACATACCCCATAGCTACTTTTTTGGATTTTTCCTTAAAACATCTAATAAATGATTATGAACACCAATTGAAAGATTCCTGGGATTTCCTGAATATTTTGACACCTACCATACTCAATGGTGAAAATAGTTTTTTGACCATTGATGTGGTCGACCTTTTCTCATGTATTCCAGTAGAAGAAGGTTCAAACATGTTCATGGAACTATTAACTGAGAAACAGTTCACTTGTAAGGTCGATGCAGATGTTTTAGTGGAACTTATGAGGATAGTACTGGAACACAATTTTATATATTTTGAAGGGAGATCTTTAAGCAGATCAAAGGCGTTGCTATGGGGGTAGCATGTGCCCCCATATATACCAATTTGGTTTTACTCAAATGGGAAACCAATTATATTTTTGGTTCTGATTATTGGAAACACATCAAATTATACAGGCGTTTTCTGGACGACATTTTTTCATCTGGGAAGGTCCTGAAGAACTAGTGGCGCCTTTCATAACATATTTAAATTCAACTACAGATTTCTTGAGGTTTACTTACAAAATGGATCCTAACAAAATGGATTATCTGGACGTTAGGAAAGAGAAATCTGAGGGAAAGTTGAGATCTAAAATACATCGCAAAGATACTTTTAGCAACTCATATCTTCCATATACGAGTGTGCACCCCTGGAAGCAAAAAAGAAGTATACTAAAAGGTCAGATGGTCAGGACGGCCAGAATGACCTCGGATAGATATGACTTCTTATCCGAGATTGAATTAATTTCAGAGTTTTTCAGGGACAGAGGTTACCCAAAAGACTTGATAGTTGAAACAGCATTGGAAATCACTAAGGGATGGGGGGTAAAATATGTCCCTTTATTAGGTAACATTCAAAATACTTTAAAGATTAAAAATGACGCAGAAAATAATTATGGGAGAGCATTGGTAGTTCAGTAGAATAGTTTTTCTAGGGAAGTTGAAAGGATTGTAGAGTCAAATTGGAAGATGCTTAGACATAACCAAGAAATTGTAGATAGGGTGGGTCACTCACCCCATTTTGTTCACAAGACAGGGGTGAATTTGAAGAAAATGTTTGAGATGAACAAAAAGTTGTAAAAGAATTAGGGGCAGGGACCAAGAAATGTGGTAGGTGTTCTTACTGTAGGTATATTATTGACAAAGAACAAATTATTTTGGAAAACGACATGAACAGTACAATAACCTTTGGGTGAGGTAACTAGGGGCATTGTTTATTTAGCCATCTGTAGGGACTGCCCCAGTTTTTATGTATGCAAATCTGAAAGGGCATTAGGCAAGAGAATATACGGACATACTTACAATATAAGAAAGAAAAATATGAACAATGCACATTATAGGCACCTACATGTTGAAACAACACATAAAGGGTTTAGGCTTGGAATTCTTGAACAAGTGGTAGCTGACCCTAGGGGAGGAGACTGGGAAAATTGGTTGTGTTGCAGGGAGACACATTGGCAAATTAAATTGAATGCAACCAATTACCCAGGGCTCAATGATCATATTTCAATCAAGCCATATTTAATTAAAAAAGCAAAAAGATTATAGTCACTCGTACATAGTGGTACTTTGTTATTGGAATTTGGAAATTCCTATGAATTGCTTTGGGTGATCATATATATGTTTATACAATTCTGGACAAAATTTTAATAACATATTTTGTTTGCTGGGATTTTTTATGACAATGAATTATATATATATATATATATATATATATATATATATATATATATATATATATATATATTATGTTTTTATACATTTGTTAAGTGTCATATGCATTGTCATATTTTGTGAAGTCATACTTAGAGTAATTTATGTGGGTAGAAATGGAATGTCTCTTTAAGAGAATTTTGGCGCCTTTTTCAAGGAGAGAGTATTTATACTGATTCTTTATTTGTTTTTATTTACTTTAAAACGCCCAGCACTACGGCAGGGTGAAAGCATTTGTATTTATTGTAGAATAAATTATTTACAGCTTTTCGGTGTATCCAGACCATTTTTTTTTTATTTTTTGAAGTTACCAGTTTATGGTCTGTGTTTCCACGTTTGGTTTTTATTAATAAATAATTAAAACACAAGACAAAACTACTACACCACAGAGATATCTAAGAGTTCAGAGATCACACAGAAACCTAAAATAATACAGACGGACAGGTCTGATTTTAAAGAAAAATACCTAATTATTCTTTACTGGCTATAACTATTCCTACAAGAAATCACAGTGCTAAAACGTACATGTGAGCATAAGCCGAGTGCTGGTAAGTTGGATGTCCAAAGTTGAAATGCCTTTAGTCTCTTGTGAGAAATAATATTTAAACATTACTCACAAACATGTCTCTAATTCCTTCCCAAAATTACATCATTTTTGACACTTAGGTTTTCCCAGCATTCATATTGCATCATCTTAACGCCTCAAGGAAAAAAATATCTTACACTTGTTGAAGGTTTACCAGTGGAAAAGTGAAGCAAACAAAGAAAAAACATCTGGTATTCCACCACAGCAGAAATCCACCACGACAGAGTCCTGTGTCAAACAGCAAGCAAATTTAATGGAAAAAGTAAAAACAGTATTAAAATTCCATAGTAATAAAACGATAAGCACTTTCAGCTATTTAGCCTTCTTCAGATCATTATCTTTTGGTAGCAATGCCTAACATTTATACTAAAAACTAACCAATAAGGTTTAAAATCAATTAACTTCTAAACCAATCACGTCAATTCATTCTTAGTCTTTATTAGAATATCCAGTAATCTTTCTTTACACTACTAAGTAGCCAATAGCTATGATTTAAAATTGGTGCCAAAAATATGCTAATATACTATGTTGGCCCATCCTACTTCAGCTATATGCTAATATGCACTTCTCTGCCTAGTTTTTTACTGGCTATACGTGCCGAATGTATCATTCCAGTGAATTTTGTTTTACATAGCTTCCCTGTTTCCACTTTGCTGCCATCCAGTGGCCAAAGTGTAATACTAGCTTTTTTTAAAATTTTTTCAAGAGCATTTGTTTTATTTTTGTTTGTCATATATAAACTTACTATAATTAACTTTAACTAACAGGTCGCCTTTCTGGTATTTTTATATATATGATCTTCTTTAACAGTTATCTGCTTTTCCAGATATATGAAACAATTCTTATGTATAACTACCAAACTATTAAGATATTTAAATATTACTGACACAGCCAAAAGCATGGTCACTATGTCAACTCATCTTAACACCTGGATTGAGTTCTTAGGCCACAAACTGCATTATTTAGCAATCTAACACCTCCTCAGAAACTTACAACAAAACAAGGCATTTCACATATACATTCTAGCAGAAACCAGAGCAATAAAACACATTCCACATCTAAATTCTGGTAATAAACTTTAGCCTTAAAACAATGAGCAAGAAATCTTCATCTAGCCGCCCTGGAGCCGAATTCTAACATTAAAGAGATTCATAAGATCTTTTCAACTTAAAAAGACACGTGAAATACTTGGCTTGGATGTTCTTTGTGTTTCACTGTTGCAGTCATTACATTTGGATAATCTGCTGGCAGGTTGCCCTCAGTCAGCCTGAATAACAAAGTCTTGGGTCCTGCATCAGTTGCTGTCTCCTCTTCCATGACGTCAGGTCATCAGGGGTATAAAACATGCCGCCGACTCCATTTTAATCAGTCTTTCTTGCCGCGTGGTGCCCGAAGCAGAAGCAGTTCGCAAGTGCCGGTCAGCCGACTCCTGAAATTTTCGTTTTCGAGTTTCAGAACCAAAGTCTTCAAACTAAAGCTAAGTACCCCATTGGAGAAACTTTTTCTTGCCCCTTACCGATGTCAGTAAAAGTTAATAATTGCATTACTTGTGGGAAGCAAATACCTCATAAGGATTTTCATTTGTACTGTATTCCTTGCCGAGGCCCTGATCACAACGTGCCTTGCTGTCGGTTTTGTGCTAAATTTAACCAATGCACTATTAAGTGTTGGTATATTTTTGCTTCTAAATATTTTGTTTCAAGATTTAACCACCCTGAAATGTCATTGGTTAGCAATCCGACTACCGGAGTTCACAAAAAATGCAAGGAAAAAGACAGAGACAGACCTTCGAGGTCCAAAACCGATGACGAAGCTTCTCCTAAGCCATTCGCCGGTTCGCTGGTACTCAGTGAGGCGCTTTCACAACCCCTAATACTCGCTACTTTTGAGTCGCAGGCCTCTACTGAGACCCATTCGGAGGCCGGTATGCCGCAAGATTCGCAAAGTATTTAACCCGCGGATGTCTCTCTCTTGGATGGGTCCGGAGCCACTAAGCAGGCACCGGCTTCTGAGGGTGTTTTCAGGCCTTTTATATTAAACTGATGCCATCAACAAAAACAAGGTCAAAAACAACTTCTATGTCTAAACAACCGATGCATGAGCCACGTGCTCAGGTCCCCATGCCTAAAAAGCAAATGATCAAAATGGCTGAGGATTTAATTACCTTGATCAGGGGTTCCCAACCCCCCCCCCCCCGCTAAGAAGCCTGGGCAAGGCACTGATTATGAATCTTCAGATCAGGTTTCCATTTCTTCTGATTCCTCTTCTGATCAGGAATTTTCTATTCCACCTTATGAAGATTCTGATGCAGAGGAATCCATCCCATCTGCATCTCCTCCTGAGGATTACTCTTTTGGAGAGACTTTGCATACTTGAAGGGAACATTTTCATTGGGAGAGTCAGGACTTCTCTGAATCATAAAAGAGGCATAGGGATTCCTTCTTCTTCCTCAGCATAGGCCTTTGGCAATGCCTCCTGTATTAGACATTGTTGATGATGTGTTCTCGGAATCAAGCATGACTCTTGATTCCCTGCCTCCGGTTCCTAGTAAGCCAAACAGATACTGCAGGGTTCCTGACTCCCACAAATTTCTTTTCAAAAATCCTGCTGCTGATCCCGAGACTATTTCTCAGGCTCCCAAGGGTGTTAAGGCTTCTACAGCCAAAAATCCTACCCCTTCTGATAGAGATTCCAGGGCGCTGGATAGATGGGGTAAGAAGATTTATATGTCTGCAACCTTGGCAATCAGGGCTTTAAACTGACAGTTTCATATGCTTAAATATCAACAGCATGTTATGGACTTACTGAAACAGAAAATGATGTTGATTTCTGATTGTGTGGAAAATAAAGAGTTATAGGATTTATTGCATTCAGCAAAACAGGTTGGAAAGCATACTTTGCAATGTGGTTTTGATTCCTTGGAGGCCTCTTGCAGGGCCACCATAACTGGATCTGTGATAAGAAGGCATGCCTGGCTCAAGGAGCAAAATCTGCCTGATCATGTTAAAGCTAAATTGTTGGATGCCCCTTTACATCATGATAGTCTGTTTAGTAATAAGGCAGAAGAGGTTTTAAAGAAAATGGAAGACAAAGCTAAATCTATGCAAACTGTAAAAGATTTCTTGCAAGTGGAGCCACCAAGGTTCAGTAGGCACTGGCCTACTAAGAATTGGTCCTTTCCTGTGTCCAACAGAGCCACTCAGGGCAAACCCAGGCACTCAAAGGCACCATATATCAATCACAGGGATCTTACAGGTCAAAGCAATGGGGTGCCTCCACCTCCAAATCTGGAGGTAACAAAGCACAACCCTACAGTAAGCAGTCTCAATGACTTTCCTCTACCATCTCCAAGCACTTATCTTTTGGCAGCCACCTTGGGGGGAAAACTAGCACTTCATGCTCAAAATTGGCAGTTAATTACCCAGGACAAGTGGGTATTAAACATAGTATCCCAGGGATACATATTTCATTTCCATACTTTGCCAATTCCAAATGGATGGCCAGTTCTGCCACAAAACCAGTGGGCAGAGGCCCAGAAACAAGTCATGTCCCTCATGGATATGGGGGCTATTCAACCGGTACCAGAAATGGAAAAAGGACAAGGATTTTATTCAAGACTTTTCCTGGTACCCAGAAAAGACAAATCATGGTGTCCAATACTGGACTTATCAATTCTGAACACGTTCCTGGACATTCCAAAATTCAAAATGCTGACTTTACAACAGCTACTGCCTATGCTAGGCAGGAATGCCTGGTTAGTAACTCTAGACTTAAAAGAGGCATACCTGCATATCCCAATAAGGGAATCTTGCAGAAGATACCTCCACTTCAAAGCAGGTTTTTTGTATTACCAATTCTCTGCACTGCCCTTTGGCTTACCTACTGTCCCCAGGGTCTTTACAAAGTGCCTGGCACCAGTAATTGCATTCTGCAGACAAAGAAACATTCAAATTTATCCTTATCTGGACGATTGTCTCATTCAGGCAGAGGACAAGGACATTCTTCTTCAACATCTGGCGTTTGTAAAAAGGCTTCTAGCACGCCTAGGGTACACCATAAATGAAAAGAAATCACAACTGGTACCCTCTCAAATAATTACATTCCTGGGTGCAAGCTTGAATACAACTGCCCAGATGGCTTACCTCACGTCAGATAAACAAATGCAATTGACAACATACTTCAAACAAATGGCAACAAAAACCCAGTTATCTGCAAGACAAATTCTGCAGGCTTTGGGGTTCATGGCATCCTGCATTCTACTAATTCCATATGTGAGACTGCATATGAGGACACTTCAGTGGTACCTAAAACGTTAGTCAACATTGTCACAGCCTGGAAACAATGATTCCTCTCATTCCCTGCCTACAACAGGAGTTTCTTTGGTGGGCAGAGACATGTCACCAAATCAAGGCACTGTCATTCACTCTACCCCCTGCCACCCAAACCCTAACTACGGATGCATCAGACTATGCTTGGGGGGGCCCACCTGGCAGGGAGATGCATTCAGGGCAAATGAAGCCCAAACCAAATGCATCTACATATCAACCAGAAAGAAATGCTAGCTGTTCAGAATGCTCTGACAGCCTTCAAGGACTTACTTCATCCAGGACAACTACTGATAAAGACGGACAACACCACAGTTATGTGGTACATAAACAAGTGGGGGGGTGCCCATTCCTACCCCCTTTGCAGACTAGCCATGGCCCTGTGGAACACAGCCTTGACTTACCAAATACATCTTCAAGCTCAATTCCTGCCAGGAAAGCAAAATACTCTGGCAGACGACCTAAGCAGAAATCTTATGGACCCGCACAAATGGAAACTGGATCCACAAATCTTCAGCATGTTAACACAGAAATGGGGAAGCCCAGACATAGATCTATTTGCCTCTCCCCAAAACTATCAGTTGGACAAATTCTGCACAAGAACTCATCACAAAAAAGCATGGAAAGTGGATGCTCTATCCTTCAGCTGGAAAAACCTATCAGTCTATGCCTTTCCCCCTCTGCCTCTACTCTCCAAGGTCTTACTAAAAGTCAGACAGGAAAAAACAAAAATGATTCTAATTGCTCCGGACTGGCCTCATTAACACTGGTACCCGCTTCTAAGGAATATGTCACACCTTCCTCCATGGTACTTGCCTCAAACACCTCATCTACTGTCTCAGCAGAACTATCAAATTCTGCACACTCAGCTCCAAACTCTGAATCTTGCAGCAAGGCTAATCAACTAATTATTCAAACCACATCTCTCAATAAACCTGTGATGGATGTCATTTTAGAAGCCAGAAGGCCTAGTACTAGAAAATCTTATGCTGATAAATGGAAGATATTCTGTGCTTGGAACCAAGAACAAGGAATAGACACAGCAAAGCCCAATATTGCTCAGATTGTACAATACTTAACTGAGATGCTTGACAAGGGCCTATCTTTTTCTTCAATAAAAATCCATGCCTCTGCCATCTCAGCTCATTACAACACAGACCCTCCCCTCTTTTCTCATCCACTGCTAAAACAGTATCTCAGAGGGGCCAAAAATTTAAGGCCTCCCAGGAGAGCATCAACTCCTGCATGGGACCTCAATTTTGTGCTGGAAAAACTCACCCTGCCTCCTTTTGAACTAGCAGCTACTGCGGATATAAAATTTCTTTCTTGGAAGACAGCTTTTCTTTTGGCAGTCACTTCAGCTAGAAGGGTTTCAGAACTACAGGCTCTCATGGCAGTGGAGCCTTTCATTATTTTTTACCCGGACAGGGTGGCCCTCAGGACCAATCATTATTTTATGCCTAAGGTGGTATCCAGTGTGGCTCTTAACCAGACTATTCACCTGCCAACTTTTTTCCCAACCACAGAACAAGGGGGAGCAGATTCTGCATTCATTGGATGTACACAGACAACTAAGATTCTACTTAAACAGGACCAAATCTCTAAGAAAGTCTGAGCAACTACTGGTAGCATTTGCTGCAGGATCAGAAGGGAAGGCTATATCAAAACAGACTATTTCTAAATGGATAAGCCATTGCATTCATTTCTGCTACTTGCACCATGGTAAACCTGTGCCCAAGGGAATCAGATCCCATTCCACCAGGGCTGCCTCTACTTCAGCAGCTTTTCTCAGAGGGGTCCAAACCAGAGACATTCTAGAAGCTGCTACTTGGAGCTCAGTTCATACGTTCACAAAGCATTATCATTTACCTCTCTTCTCTAAATCCAGGGCAGGCTTTGCCACTGCAGTCCTGCAGGGCCTTATAGCTGCTCCTAATGCTGTTTAGTTCCATCTTCTCATCCATAGCTTTGGGATTCTACCCAAATGTAATGACTGCAACAGTGAAACACGAAGAACATAGTACAGTTGTGTACACTTACTATAAATGTAGATGTTCAAGTGTATTCACTGTTGCAGTCCAGGTTACCCACCCGCCAGTCCCCCTTTCTATACCTTTTCTTTCCTTCACTATACTCAAAAACCTTTGTGGTGTATTTGCTTTTAGTTGAAGGTAAATTTTATGTTTCTAAGGTGCATTTATATATTTACAGTTTATATATATATATATTTTTGCTCCCCATTTGGGGGACACCTAACATCTGGGGCAAGAAAAACTGATTAAAATGGCATCGGCTGCATGTTTTATACCCCTGACGACCTGATATCATGGAAGAGGAGACAGCAACTGATGAAGGACCCAAGACTTTGTTATTCAGGCCGACTGAGGGCAACCTGCCAGCAGATTACCCAAATGTAATGACTGCAACAGTGAATACACTCGAACATCTACATTTATGGTAAGTGTACACAACTGTAATTTTTCCTTACAGCAGATGGCAATGTTGCAACAATCTTGAAGTTCACATTTTACAGTGTTTTCTTACATTTAAAAATACAAGTCTGTATTTTACATTTATTTATACAGTTGATAGAATTATGTATCAAATTCTGACTAGGCTGGCATCCTTTACCCATCTCTCCCCAATTATCATATCTCTCCCCCCTGGGGAATTCAAGCAAGTTTTTCAAGTGCCCCTTGAGAAACATCACTTGAGAGTGTCAGGTCTACCTGGGTGTACCTCACCCCATTTCCTGTCTTGAGAGCCCATCTGCATTGGCATTGCTACTCCCACTGTGGTGCTGCACTGACATATCATATGCTTGCAACCCCAGACGATATCTTAACAACTTGGCATTTTGCTGACTGGCTCTGTTTAACCATGTTAGAGGGTTGTGATCTGTCATCACAGTGAATATTCTTTCATACAGACAAGGCTGAAGTTTTTGTAGTGTCCACACTATGGCTAGACATTCCTTTTCTACTGCTGCATAGCATTCCTCCCTGGGTTGGAGCCTATGACTGAGGTAAACCACTGGGTGCTCTTCTCCCTGTGAAGAAATCTGGCTAAGTATAGCCCCCACCCCATAGTTTGAAGCATCCACCTGCACAACAAATGCTTTGCTATAGTCTGGACTGGCTAACACAGGGGTTCCGCCCACAGCTTCCTTAAGCTTCTGAAATGCCTACTCACATGCTGGGGTCCACACTACCTTATCTGGCCTGTTCTTCCTTGTCAGGTCTGTGAGGGGAGTAGCTATGGTACTATAACTGGGAGCAAACTTTCTGTAGTACCCTGCTGTCCACAAGAATGCCCTCACCTGCTTTTTGGTAACAGGTGCAGGCCATGCTTGAATAGCTTCCACTTTGGTAGGTTCTGGCCTTATCTTACCACTCCCCACTCTATGTCCTAGGTAGGAGACCTCTGCCATACCCACCTGATATTTGTTCGGCTTAGTGGTCAACCCTGCCCTCTGTAGTCTGCCCAGCACCTCCCTGACATGCTGAAGGGGCTCTTGCCAGGAATGACTGTAGATAGCAATATCAACTATGCAAGCAAAGGCAAACCCTCCTGCTTCTGCTAAGATATGATCTACCAGCCTCTGGAAAGTCACTGGGACATTCTTCATTCCAAAGGGCATCTTTGCGAACTCATACAAGCCAAAAGGATTCACAAAGGCTGACTTCTCTCTAGCACTGGGAGTCAAGGACACCTGCCAGTAACCCTTGGTAAGATAAATGGTTGTAAGATACTTAGTCCCGCCCAGCTGCTCTAGGGCCTCATCTGTCCTAGGCATGGGGTAAGCATCTGACTCTGTGTGACTATTTAATTTGCTGTAATCCACACAGAACCTGCTGCTGCCATCCTTCTTTGGCACCAACACCACTGGTGAAGCCCAGGGACTGTTGGACTCTTGAATCACCCCTAGTTCCAACATCTCCTGTACCTCCTCCCTCAGAGTCTGTTTGACTCTCTCAGGCACCCTAAAAGGGGCTGCCTAATAGGTCGTTGGGGTCCTGTATCCACCTGGTGCTCTACCAGGTGGGTGCTCCCTGGTTTCCCGATGAACATGTCCCCAAACCCCTGCAACACTACTCGGATTTCTCAAACCTGGGTAGGAGATAGCTGCTAGAACAATGCTACCCCTTCCACCGAGGTGTCAGCCCGAGCCTCACTGAGGAGATTAGTCACAAGATCTCTCTCAGACTCCTCCTGCAATCCACTGCAAATGCTCAGCACAAGGAATCCCCCCTATAATGGTAAGGTTTCATCATGTTAACATGGTACAGTTTGTGCCCCTGCCATCTGCCTAGCACTTCCACCATGTAGTTAACATCACTTACCTTTCTTATCACCTTGTAGGTTCCCTCTCAAGCTGCTTGCAACAAGTTGTGTCTGACAGGAATGAGAACCATTACATGCTACCCTACAGCATACTCTCTACCTCGAGCATTCCTGTCATACCACACCTTTTTTCTGTTGTTGGGCTTCTGCCAGGTTCTCCTGGGCCAGGCCCATGAGTTCCCTGAGCCTTGTCCTGAAGTTTAGGACATATGCCACAACAGACTCCTTGTGAGACTCACACTCACCTTCCCACTCATCTCAAATTAAATCTAAAGATCCCCTCACCCTATGCCTATACAGCAACTCAAAGGGTGAAAAACCTGTGGATTCCTGGGGAACCTCTCTGTAAGCAAACAACAGATGGGGAAAATATTTGTCCCACTCCCTCTTAAACTGATCTGCAAATGCCCGTAGCATGGACTTGATTGTAGAGTTTAACCTCTCAACAAGACCATTAGTCTGGGGATGGTAGGGGGTGGTCTTCATGTGCTTCACCCCACATGACTTCCACAGACAAGCCAGCAGGTCTGACATAAAATTGGCACCTCTGTCAGACAATATTTCCTTTGGGAAACCTACCCTGCTGAAAATCTCTAGTAAAGCATTTGCCACCTTCTCGGCCTCAATGGAGGACAAAGCCACTGCTTCAGGGTATCATGTAGCATAATCTATTACTACTAGTATATACCTTTTCCCTGTGGAACTTGGGGTACTCAGAGGACCCACAATATCCATAGCTATTCTCTGAAATGGCTCCTCAATCACAGGCAAAGGCATCAAAGGAGCTCTCACCTTGTCTCCTGCCTTGCCTACCTTTTGCTCTGCTCACAGGTCCTGCAGTACCCTGTTACATCTGTGGAAATTCCAGGCCAATAGAGGTTTTGCATAATACGCCTCTTTGTATGTTTTATGCCCATATGAACTGTAAAGGGAATATCATGGGCTATGACTAGAAGTCCCAGATGGTAAGTTTAGGCACTACTAACTGCTGTACTCTCTCACCTTCTAGCCCTCCCTAAGGGATCCACTCTCTGTACAGTAACCCCTTGTTCCAGTATACAGATTCCCCCTTCCCTTGAGAATCAGGTGTCTCCCTAGCTACCTGCCTCAGGCCTTGCAATGTAGGGTCTGAGAGCTGAGCCTGTCTCAAGTCTATCCTGGTAACCCTTCCCTGCTCCCCTTCCACAGGAAGTCTGGCATCCTCTGACAGTGGTGCCTCACTGTCAGCCTGGGTACTACTACTCACCTCTATCTTTGCAGTTACCCTGTCCAAGGGAACATCAGTACCCACAAGCAGCTGTGGCTCACATTCAGTTTCACTGCTACAGCATAGCTAACTCCCTGAAGTAACCACCTCAGCAGTTCTGGCTGCAAGTATGCAGTCTGTCTGGGTCTTCCCCAGGCTACCAGACCCACATGCTTGTCTCCTAGCCTCACTGCATGTAACTGCATAAGTACATATTACTGCCTCATCCAAATCCTTTTCTCTCAGGACATCTACAGGATGGTAGTTCCACACCCCTGTTGTCTCAAGACAACCCACTGTTGGCATTTTGTATTTACCACTTACTGGCTCCCTTACCGTTTGTTCCTCACCTTGCCTCCGTGGACATCTGTATGCCCCATGGCCCCACTGGTTGCATTCAAAACATTTAACCCTAGCTCCTAGACATGTACCTGGACTAGTGGCTTCCCCTGCTACTGGCGTATTCTGTTGCAGCAGTCTGTGCTGCCCACCATGGGTTCCTTTAGTCCCATGAGCAGTACTGGGGGTCCCTTTCCTGTGCAGGGCTGCCCTGCTTGCTAGGTATAGGTCTCCCTTCTTCCCCAACTCCTCTAAAGTAGCACACTGTCTATCAGCTAACCAGATCCTTATGTCCTCAGGCAAACTGCTAAGGGCCTGTTCCCTTACCAAAAGGTCTGCCAGCCCTTCAAAAGTGGTGACCTGACATCCACTCACCCAGCTATGAAAATAAGTGCTCAGTTCAGCAACATATTCACATACATTTTCATCTGCCTTGCATCTATGCTCACAAAACTTTTTCCTATACATTTCAGGTGCTAGCTTAAAACATTCTAACATATGTCTTTTTACAGCAGTATAATCAAAACAGTCAGTGTCATGCAGTTTTGATAAAGAAGTTACAGCTTTACCACGGAGTAAGGGGGTCAGGAACAGTACCCAGAGCCCCAACTTCATACTGTTTACATATCTGCTCAAACACATGAATGAAGCTATCAAAATTATCCCCCTCTTTAAACTGTGGAAGAAATTTACTGACCTTTTGTGCTTCTGGGGTCTGGTTACTCCCTTCCCCAATACCTCCGTGACTCTGGCAAAGACTCAGCATTTCCCTGTCATGCCTCCTCTGCTGTTCATTTTCCTCAGCTTGTAGACTCCTCATTTTCTTGGCTGCTTCTAGTTCCATACTCCTGGCCTCCAACTCAAGTCTCTTTAGCTCCAGCTGGATTTTTAAGTCCACTGCAGAAAAGTTGAGCTGTCCATTCTCTGAGGATATTGTATCTTCACTGTCAGTCTGATTGTCCTTCAGGCTGTTGTTTTCTGATGCAGCTGTAACCAAGGCTGCAATCAGGTCTGCTTTAGTCAGGTTTCCATGTACCAGTCTCCTAGCCTGGCACATCTCCGTCAGCTGGCTCCTTGTCAGCTTTCCATACTCTTCTGCTGACATGCTGCCTGCTCACCCTGACTAACACTAAGCTAACAAAAGAAATAAAATAATTGTGATCTGAACTCTTGAGTATACACTGCGTGGCTGTTACAAAACACTTTTACAAATCAATGTACATAAGCTATAGGAATTTGCTCTACCCACACCACAACAAGCCAATTAGTATGTGAAGTAGATCCCACCACTGCCAAACACTTGTGACGACCGTGCCCTGACCCAGCAATCAAGGAGCCTCAATCCTCACCACTAACACCAGGGAGGCCTTCTCATAGAAGAGAGGAAAGGATAACTAATGCACACAGTAAAGTACAATTTCCCTTAAGTGCACACAGAGATCACTGTCAGTCTGGGGCTGGTTGCTCCCTTGCTCACCAGGTCCCCAATAAGACTCCCCACTGGCACAGCTATAGGGTCCAGGTCTCAGCCTAACTGGGCAAGCTAAAACCTCCAGTATCTTCTCTGTCCAACCAGTGCTTTGTGTCCCTGCCAAGTAGCTGACACAATACACACACTTTGAGATAAGTATTTATACAACTTCACAGACACTCCTGGGAAAGGCTGACACAGATTCTCCAACTGTGCCCCTTTACCCAGACTACACGGTAGTAATTACTGCCACCACCTAGTTAATAATATCAGCTACTAAAAGGCCCTTAAAAGGGTGTCCAATTATTACTGTGCAATATTAATATCCAATGGTAGTATGACTAACAGTCAAGGCTTACTTTAGAGTGGCCTATTACAGGAACCTCTATAAATATGAATGTACTCTAGAGCTTATCTCTACACAAATCAGCCACAGGTAGAAGCTTTTAAAAATATTTAATAATAAATAATTAAAACACAAGACAAAACTAATACACCACAGAGCTATCTAAGAGTTCAGAGATCACACAGAAACTTAAAATAATACAGTAGGACAGGTCTGATTTCAAAGAAAAATACCTAATTAATCTTTACTAGCTTTAACTATTCCTACAAGAAATCACAGTGCTAAAACTTACATGTGAGCATAAGCAGAGTGCTGGTAGGTTGGATGTCCAAAGTAAAAACGCCTTTAGTCTCTTGTGAGAAATAGTATTTACACATTACTCACAAACATGTCTCTAAGGCCCTCCCAAAATTACATCATTTTTGACACTTAGGTTTTCCCAGTATTCATATTGCATCATCTTAGCACCTGGTCTGAGTTCTCAGGCTACAAACTGCATTATTTAGCAATCTAACACCTCCTCAGAAACTTACAACAATACAAGGCATTTTACATATACATTCTAGCAGAAAACAGAGCAATAAAACACATTCCACATCTACATTCTGGTCATAAACTTTAGCCTTAAAACAATGGGCAAGAAATCTTCATCCAGTCGCTCTGGAGCTGAATTCTAACATTAAAGAGATTCATAAGATCTTTTCAACTTAAAAAAGATACATTTGAAATACTTGGCTTGATTTTTCGTACAGCAGATGGCAATGTTGCAACAATCTTCAAGTTCATATTTTACAGTGTTTTCTTACATTTAAAAACACAAGCCTGTATTTTACATTTATTTATACAGTTGATAGAATTATGTATCAAATTCTATTTGACTAGGCTGGCAGCCTTCGTCCATCTCTCTCAATCATCACAAAGAGTCAAAATATGAATTCATATATTGTAACTTAGCAGCTCTAAGTTTTAATACTGTAAGAATAGAAAACATCTCATTCAATCTATCTAAAATGGATTAACAACTATTCTTCTTGGTTCTAATGAAATCCTACATTGTATAAGGACAAAAGCTCTTAACCTAGATGTTGCTGTTACATTTTATTAAACTACTGTGTTTATAACCATAAAAAAACTCAGATTTAACTTTATAACTTGTTCAATGTGTTTTGTGACATTCCTGACATCAGGCACTATATCAGCTTTTTTGTTTTCTTGGTTTAATACCCAGCAATGTGCTGAACTAATTGTAAATGAAGCCACCGACACGGAGCTAGATGATACAGCAAAGGCTGAAAATGTAGCTTCAGTTTTACCCCCTAACACCCCCTCAGGAAATACCCTTAACCATAACTGAATGCACTCTCCAAGTCCAAGAACACTGCATCAATGGCCCCCAGTAATATTCCAGGATACCTTCTTAATAGCATGAAACACAACCTATAAAGACACTTGAATCAAAATTTAACTGTGGCATCTAGACAGGCTTTGTGACATGTGAATGGAGGACTGCAAATGTCATCCCTTTGCACAAGGGCAGGCCATCTACAGACAAAGGTAACTACAAACCCATAAGTCTGACTCATCTCATATGCAAGGCCAAGAAAAGAATTATCATGGAAATAATAAACAGTGACTTAGGAAACCTTCAATCCCTGTATCCAACCATAGGGCAGGCCATGCCTACTCAACCTGGTGGACTTCTTCAAGAATGTCACCAAAGCAATGGACAAGGAAAAACAGTGCATACTGCCTACCTTGACCTAGCCAAGGCTTTCAACACAATATCCAACTCAGGCATTGTTGACAAACTCACAAAATGAGGTATAAATCTACATCACCCACTGATAGGTACCAAGATGTTAGGAGGCCAGTTACTAGAGAAGTCCTTCATGGCTCAGTGCTGGGGCATCTACATTTTGGCATCTATTTCTCTGAGGTCAAGACCAATATCAAGAGCTTGTTGCTGACCAAGTCTGCAGACATTTGCAAACTGAGTGCAGTCACAAAATCTTCAAATGACACAAATGCCATCCCCAAGAAGGCCTGGCACAGACAACTGGTGCCAGAGCGACAACCTAAAACTTAATGCCAAGAAATCCACAACAGTATCCTTTGGGAAAATGTCTACCCATGAAAACTACCACATTGACAATGCATCCCTAAGAGTAGAACCAGTGGTCAGGGGTATGGGAACCTGGCCTTTGGCCATCATGTGTCTGTGGTGGTAAGGAAACTCTTCTGTTTTGTGCGAATTATAAGCAAGGATATCACATATAGGTCCAAGGATGTCATTGTTACACTTTACTCAGTTGTCATTAGGCCAGTCATTGAGTACAATGCCCCCTTTGGTGTTTTATCTGACCAGGTATATGTAACAACTGGAGTGTGCACAGAGGCTGCTGGGAGGCAATCTATGCCTGGCCTACAAAGAATCCTCTGATCCCTCTCTGATGGACCTGTTGCACATCTGCAAAACAAACAGCATTACAATTACCTGTTCTAGGGACCTACACTCACCTGCAACACAAATAAGATGTGTCAGACCCTTTCTCTGGAACATGCTTCCCACCCATGTCAAGCATAAGTTGAGCCAGTGGGTGGGGAATTAGAAATTTACCCCTAGTCTGGCACCTATGTCTCTGAAGGATAGAGACAGCCTATAAATGCTTGTCTGTCCATCCCCAAGTCTACATACATCCCATTTAAAAAAACAAAACCAGAGTATCAACCTATCAGATTCATTTGGGAAGCAAGGCTAGGCTTAAAAAGGCTCCACAGGGGTCATTAGCATAGTAATAACCTATGAAACTGTAAGATGTTCTGCTGCTTCACTGTCTGCTTGCACAGTGCCATATTGGACAGCATTCATACATAAAAATCTTGGAGACATTCGGAATGTATTGCACTATCTTCCTCACATGTCTAGATAATGGAAGCATCCATTCAGATGGCCAGTCTCATGCTCCGCTATATTTGTTCCTCATGGTCTGCATTATAGGCCATTTCCTACATGGCCTAGAGGATGTAGGTTGGGGGGGGGCTCATCAATCAGGAGTCTAGGGCATATGCAACATCATGTCTGATGCACAACACACAACATATTATATGTGGCCTGCTCCCTGCTTGCATGGTACCTGTGTGTGTACAGACCTGTTTGCCTGGCATGTGTTTAGACCTTCCAATCACATGATCCTGTGGAAGCCCCTTCACAAGAACCTCCTGTATAGATCAGATGTGCATCACATGTGAGAATTATGGGAACTATCAAAGTGGCACATGAACAGACTATAAATAATGCCCTGGTCATTACAGATAATCTGGCAGTTCAGTGAGCAGAAGATCTGATGTTTTTGTTGATATATCAAAGACTGGATCATGTGGGGCCTTGATGGCAATGTGGGGGCAATCTATGGCTTCCAGGACCCCAGGAAAATGGACTACATTATAAAATACCTGCAAGGTGCTGGTTTTGTCACCTGCATTCCTAGGGAAGCAGATGCGCTCCTACACATGCTGAAGTTCAGTGTCAAGGAAATGGTTTAGAATTCATGATGCTGATACTTGCAATATCCCTTATGTGTCCTCAATGGATCACTGAAATATCCTTACATCTAAAATGTTTAAGGCTATATATACCTTAGTATCCAGAGGAATTAGTATATTGTGCATCTTTTTCAATTTCTTTTCTGGGAGACACAGTTCAACTAGGTCCCTTATAGTCTCACTGTCCAACCAAAACTAGTTCCATAATTTGCTTGTCTGTGAGTTGGTGATATCTTAGGTGATGTCTGTACCTCCTCCATTGGTGTGGATATCCATGATAAAATAACACTGTGGTTAGTGTCTTCAATGACGATTAGTAACACATGCTATTACGCTGCTACTCACTCCTTTCATAAATTTCTGAATCAGTTTTGTTATAAAATGAGTGTGTAGCACAGCACACTCATTTTATAGCACTCATTTTATACATTTCTGAATCAGTCTGCCATTTTGAATATCAGTATTTGCATAATCAATATGGCTTGGGGTTTCTCTTTCTATTATGGTTATGCACTGCATATTGTACTTTTTTGACCCTTGTATGATCACCCTGTGTCACAATAACCATACTCTGTGCATTGCTGCTACTCATGCTATATTGTGCTGGCCAATGATCTGCACATTAAATAAATCTTGGCTAAAGTTTTCTAATGTCACTACTAGGCACGGTGTAAACTATGCAAGGGAAAAGAGATTCACATAGCAACACTGCTCAGCTGTTTTGTGACTTGTAATGACGAAACCAAACTGGGTTGGGTCTAGTGTCTGGAGGTTTACTATATCTCTGTTGATCATCTTCATGATAATTCTTTCCACGGCTTTACATATAAGACTAGTGAGACTTATGGGTCTGTAGTTTCCAGGGTCTGTAGATGGTCCACCTTTGTGCAGAGGGATGACTGTTGCCTTTCTCCATTCATGAGGCATGAAGTCTGTTTGGAGGCTACAGTTAAATAGTAATTCCAGAGGGCCTGATAAGTCATGCTTCATGCTGTTTAGAAGGCATCCTGGGATATTGTCTGGGTCCACTGATGCAGCAGTGTCCTTAGTAACAGCTGATGTAATATACCAACTACAGTTAACTTAAAGGGGTGCACAGCCAGAGTTCTATCCACACAGAAAGTGATTCTTACATGTGCGCCACAGGAACTTAATGGGATTCAGAGTAATGCTAATTCCTCATGTATCTGAATGCTATCGCAGCCAAGCAATGCATCTCTGCCAAACTGAGCACAGTACACTGTTCAGCTTAGGCTGATGTATATGAATACTGCTTTGTATTTCATTATATTATTCTATAATACAGCTCATAAACAAAGTGACCTTGCATTTTTCTTGCTGTGAGAAAACAGCGATCAAATAAAACTCTGATTATCCTTGAATCTTGTGGGTCTGGGATTTGCTCCTTGGCATACTTATGTGTCTCATATTTTCATTTTATTGTTAGTTTTGTATAAATACTGCTTTGTAGTCTTCATTTTCAATACTTTATGGTCTTTTGTAGATTCTACACTATACACCTTTGCTGAAACAGTCTATGCATGTTGGATTTCTTTCTGTTTTGGTTCAGTATTTTTGGCTACTCATTCATTAACTTTAATCACATGTGAGATTACATTTAATGGTTTCTTGTCAAAATTATTTTTTTCCTTTCTTGCAGATACTTGCAGTTTCATCCTGTGAGAGGGGTACATGTTTATGCTAAGGTGACTGAGCAACGTCTTCTTGGGAGAGGGGTACAGATTTATACCAAAAGAAGCTAAACAACTTCACCTGTGAAAGGGGTACAAGTCTACACCAAAGGAGAGTGAAACACTTTATTCTGTGAGAGAGGGGTACTGGTTTATGCCAAACGAGACTCTGCCAACTTATAGTAATCTTACCTTCAGATGTCCTTGCAGCACAATACAGATCGCTGCCTGACTGGTTCTACAACTGGTTCAACCACTTTTTTCTAACAAGTTTTCACCTCGCCTTCTGCTGCTGCCAGATGGAGACATCAGTACCTGAGAGTAATCTCTCCATCTTCTTTGTACTACTTTCATGCCACTCGCAGGACTGCACTTACTCATCACAGTTAAGTGTGAAGACATTTATACAAAATGTTAGGTAGAATCTAAGTGTTGTCGTGGTTTTCACCTTTTTTGTTCCCTTTTCATTCCATTGCCTGTTTCATAACCACGATTCCTTAGCAAAAGCCAGTAAATATTTTTATGGCAAATAAATACCAGCCTCTGATGGACTTGCCTGATATCTTTTGCACAAAGGTAACAGGCACGAGCTTGCCCCTTACCTGGCACTCCTTCCACATCATAGCCATTTGGAGAAGGAAGAGCGTGGAAAACTTCCCTGTCATTAAGAAGTTAGTAAAAGGGAAAGGAATTCTTACTAGATAGCAGAGCTACCATTTCTTTTCACAAGAAGAATGATTTGTAAGAGGAAAGATGGAGCCGGAGAAGAAAAGACTGTAAAAGAGACTACAAGTAGGGAAAAGAGACAAGTGGCTGCTGGGGTGAAGTCAGAAAAGTAGCAAAAGATCCATTTTAGGTATCATCTTTAACTGCTTGGTCTGATATGCTGTTCCCCGCTTAATCTGAAATAGCTGTAGTGATTTTGTTATTTCCTTGCTACAACAGTGAAGTTACACATAAAATGAAGAGAATCATTCCTGGCATCATTTAGGGGCTCATGGCTTAATGAGTACAGTTTCACTCTCTGAATTATCTGACAATCCTTGGCCTATTTGGGAGATAAAAGAATGTTTTTAACTGCTATCAGTCACTGTTACCTGTTTGGTCATTAAGTCATGTGTCAGCACCCTCAACCCTTTCCTGTCACTGCAGCTCTTCCTTACTTGTTACCCAGAGTCAGGATCAGAGCAGCAAACTTTCCTGATTTTTTTCCTGAAGCTGCTGCAGATAGTTTGGCCTTGGTGTATATGGCAAACAGCATCTAATTGCAGCTTATCAGACACGGTTTGGCTCTCTGTTTAAATGTGCCTCCTTCCCTGCTCGAGTTCTACCAACAATGATGTCACTTGAGTCCAGTAAGGTTCCCTTTATATGGCACTATTAAGATTTCAACCAATGCCGATTCTTCATCTAATATCAGTTAATTCAGATGAGCTTCCCTGTAACCTGAACCTTTCCCAAAAGGTTTATAATAAGGAAAGGTTTTCCAAGACAGTAAGAAAAAAGATGCATTTCAAGTGTAAGCTAGCCATTCAGATGACCTTCGTCTACATTCTTGTTAGTCCTTCCCCTCATGGACTGGCAGACCAAGTCATGGAAAATACAAGGATGCTTCTTCCTTCCCTGTGTCTGCAAAGAGGCACAAGTATACAGGTCTCTAGACTTGCCAGACGATGACACTAAGGAAGACTCAGGTACTGCCACTACTGCCACTCTGTAGCCTTCTTTCAGAAACATTTTCTATACCATTAGAAGAAAGAGGGATGAGCGCAAAAAGCCAACATTCATCTTCCCCTTCAATGGAGGGCTTCAATAATTATGCAGCATTCCTGAGCTGTCTCTGTGACTGATTCTGCCACTGTGAACGCACGCTGATAAAACTTGAGGCAATTTAACACATCTCTGCACTGTCAATGCAACTCTATGAAAAGAAGACAGAATAATTAACTATATTTTACATATTGCTATTCTAAAACCATCAAGTCTAACATTATGATTTTTTTTTCTGTGAAAAAAATATTGCTAGTACCACCTTCCCATCCTACAAAAGATCTGTCGGTCTGTACATTGCTAGTGAGTTACATCAGGAAATGCACATTAACATTTCCAATGTTATCTTAGACAGGAGGCAACTAAATCCATATAATATATTATATTCCATCTCGCACAAAGCTCTTAAGAATTAAGGATTTTTGTGGCTCACACAGGAAAACAGCTTAAATCTCAGGTAGCCGCAGTCATGCTTTTATGCAGAAGTTGGACTAAAATGGCAGTGCAGTCTGGCAGTGGAGTTCTATAACACTGTTGGCTTTGGCTAACAAACTAATCTGAACACCACAAAATAAAATTCTCTCCTTCAAGGGGTCACTGTCATTTGGTCATTTGGTCCAGTGGTAGAATAAGGGGGAAATACAGTTGTGGAATAAACTTACAAGAACAGTAGATGTTCAAATGATCATTGCTGCAGTAGCCTTAGCTATATGGATTATATCCTACCAAGGATATAACAGCTGGTCAGCTTCCAAAGCTTCAGGGCACCTTCCACTTGCCCAAACTGTGAGGCAGCTCAAACCAAACTGATTAAAAGACAAGTTTGGGTGCCAAGCCCTCTTGCAGTTTTCATGACAACAGACAGAGGGAGGCTGAGCCTTGAAAGGGCAATGCTATGAAAGTAACGTTGGGTAAGAACTAACCATAACAGTAGACATCCTACTGATCACTGTTGCAGTGTTCTTAACAGATTTTTTTTGCTCACTGGTGTCCGTCTGAGGTACCAAATTTTTACCTTTGTATGACGTCCATCCAGACGATAACCTGTAAGTGTTGGGGTATAAAAGCAGATATATGCCCAAGATCCTCAGACTATCTCCAAGCCAGCATAGGCCTGAGTAAGACCAAGGAAAGAGAAGGTCACCTAGGAGGGGTTTAGGTTGAACAGGGTAAGCAAGTTCCCGCTCTAAAGATAAGATCCTGTGGTATAGAACATGCCTGTGGGTGTAGGAAAGGCAAAGTGTTAGTGCCAATAAGAAATAAAGGAATAAAGAAAGGGGGAATAGATGGTAGGGAAGGAGTACTACAACAGTGATCAGTAGAACGTCTACTGTTATGGTAAGCTCTTACACAACTGTAATATGACCTGACTGAATCACTGTTGTAGTATTCATAACAGCTGGATGATTCTCAGAGCTGTAGAGAAAGACGATGGTAGGTTAAAAGGAACCAGAAGGAGAACAGTCCAGGAGGCCAGACCGAATATTTCTGGCAAAAACTGTCCTGGGCATTGAGAAAACATCTAAGTTGTAGTGTTTTGTGAAGGTGTGAATAGAAGACCAAATGGCTGCTTCTAACATGGACCTGGTATCCACACCTTTGTAGAAAGCACCTGAAGAAGCTACTGCTCAAGTGGTATGGGGTCTTTAGCAGAAAGGTAGAATCTTTTCATGGTGAGAATTGAAGAAGAAAATAGCCTTTGAGATCCAGGAGGGAATGGATTGTTTGGAAACTAGCTGTTCTAAGCTGGATTTCTTGAAGGAAACAAACAGTTGATTTCTTTTTCTGATGTCCTTAGTTTCATCCAGCTCAAACCTCAGACATCTGTGAATGTCTAAAAAGTGCAGTTTTCTTTGTCCCCTATTCTGGGGATCGTGGAAGAAGGCAGGCAGGTTGATTGCTTGGTTGAGTGTAAGCTCATTGACCACTTTTGGCATGAAGGATGAGTTGGCCCTATCTTTGTGGAAAATGAGGAAGGCTGGAATGCCCATGAGAGGCTGTAGTTCTGAGACCCTGTGGGCTGAAGTCACTGCCAAGAGAATAGTTCTGAGATCCTGTGGGCTGAAGTCACTGCCAAGAGAATAGTTCTGAGATCCTGTAGGCTGAAGTCACTGCCAAGAGAATAGTTCTGAGATCCTGTGGGCTGAAGTCACTGCCAAGAGAATAGTTCTGAGATCCTGTGGGCTGAAGTCACTGCCAAGAGAATAGTTCTGAGATCCTGTGGGCTGAAGTCACTGCCAAGAGAAGCACTGGTTTCCAAGTGTAGAATTTTAAAGTAGCTGAAGCAGCTGCTCAAAAGGAGGTAAATCTAGTTTTTCCAAAACAAAGTTAAGGTCCTAAGGAGGAACAATAGGTTTCCATGGGGTTTAATGTGGAACCCCCACCCCTTAAGAATTGCTTAACCTCTGTCCTGGACATAAGAGGGGGTTCCAATGGTATTCAGGCACTAATGACTGATAAGTGAGTCTTAATGGAAGAGTTGGCCAACCGTAAGTGTAAAAGGTCATAAAAGTATTGTAGGACTGTGGAGGTGTCTGTTAAAAGGGGTTGGAGCTTGTGTTTAAAGTAACAGATGGATAATCTTTTCCACTTGGCCATGTAAGACTTTCTGGTGTTAGGTTTTCTGGTTTCTTGTACAATCTAAACCACCTCTTCAGAAAAATTGTGTCAGGTAAGGATTAAAATCCTATTAACCAAAGGGTCAAGCTAACAGAATTGAGACTGGGGTGAAGGAGTAGCCCTTTCTTTTGGGTGATTACATCTGGTTTTGGAGGAATTCTCCAGAACTTTCCCTTTGATATGTAAAACAGGAGTGGAAACCAGTGTTGTCTTGGCCACAATGGTTTGTTATAGCTGTTGTTCTGACATTTGTGATAAAAAGTTTTTTGAGCATCCAGTAAGTAAATTAAGATATGACATTAAACAGCAGGCAACATGTAATACGACTATGATAGTTTACCTGGCAACATGTGTACAGTGCCAAGGGTTTTATGTCGGAAAATGCTTGAGATGATTAAAGGACTGTATTATTGAGCACATATCGGATATAAGAAGGGGCGTTGGATCAAATGCCTTAGCAAAGCATAAAATAGATGAGGGAGTTTCACATAGCTTTAAATTTAAAGTTTTAGAGGTTGTATATAAAAATCTGAGGCTTGGAGACATAAACAATAAATTAGAGATGTCTGAATACAAGTGGATTATAAAACTCGAAGCTGATAGAACACCTGGGCTTAATAATATGGTAACAATTAAACCTATGTTAGATTTTAAACAAAAACACTATAAATAAGTCTTTATACTCCTATGATAATCATGTTTTTTTATTGAATGAGTGTTAGGTTTAATTTTCTATTTTTATTCAAAGTGTTTTTATATTGTAATATGTTTATTAAAAATTGAATGGTTAATGATTTGTGTGTTCTTATTGGATGGCTGTGTCATGTGTCGTATATTACTTCATTTAAATAAGATGATTTTAAGTAATGTGTTTGAACACTGAAGAAGGGATCTTTCCCTAAAGCTTTGTTTTCATAATAAAGTGAGCGTTTTATATTTATTCATTCTTTTTTGCTGAGTTGTGAGTACAACGAGTAATAGTAGCAAACTACGGTTGATCTGTTTTTCTTGGCTACAATGGTGCCAGAAGTAGAAGTTTTGGGTTCTCCTTCTGGACCTTGAAGAGGAGCCTTGGTAGCAGAGATAGAGGCTGATGTGTATTAAGGAACTTCCCTATCAGTGTGAAAGACAAGGCATCTGTCCTCTAAACTGGAGGTGCTGGGGTCCTTGTGCTGAACAGGGGAAGTAGATGTTTTTTGGGAGAGGCAAAGAGGTCCACCTGCGGATTCCCCCATCTGAGAGTGATGGTCTTGAAAACCTCTGCGTTCATTGACCATTTCTCGGGATCTTCCAAGTCTCTGCTTAGAGAATCTGTCAACACATTCCATTGGAAGGGAACATATGTGGTTGACAGATACAGATTCATTTGAGAGGCTATGTGCCAAACCTCCACTGCTAGTCTGCAGAGAGGGTAGGATATTGTACCTCCTTGTTTGTTTATGTACCACATCATCATGGTGTTGTCTTGGTGCACCAGAAGAGTGTCTGGTTTCCAAGTATGTGAGAAGGTCTGTAGGGCTTGAAGACATACTTTAAAATTGATGTGTTCCTTTAATACATGGGCTGGTCACACCCCCTGAACTCTGTGGTTCCTTGTCCAAGTCCCCTTGGCCTGTCTGAGGCATTTCTAAGCAGGACTTGGTTGTGTGGGACCAGAATGAATGGAAGACCATAGGTGAGTGTAACCTGGTTGGTCCACCAAAGGAGTTCCTTCCAGATACATGGAAGAAGGGAAATGTTGGCATTGAGTGGGTGATGGTACTGAGACCACACCAGTTTCAGGTACCATTGTATTTTCCTCATGTGTAATCTAGTAAGGGGTAACATAGGGATGGTGTCAGCCATGAGTCCCAAGGTCCTGAGAGCTTATCTGGCTGAGCAATGGTCTTGTGTGGAAAGAATAAGAAACTCATTTGCTAGAGAGGTGATGTTCTCTTCAGGAATGGAGGCATGCATGGCAAATGCATCTAAGTGGCACCCCAGGAATGTGAATTGCTGGGAAGGGGTGAGCTGGAATTTTTTTGAAGTTGATAGAGAACCCCAGCAGGGTCAAAAATTGTATTGTTTAATTAAGGTGCTTTAGAAGAATGCCCTTGGATACTGCCTGGAGTAGAAGGTTGTCCAAGTATGGGAAAATCTGAATCCCCTTAGTGTGACAGAAAGCCACTACTGGGGTCAGACATTTTGTGAACCCCCTTGGAGCAGCAGAGAAACCAAAGGGCAAAGCAGCAAACTGTGAAAATATGACCCAGTAAAAAAAAAACTTCAGATATTTTCTGCAGGTGGGGCAAATGTGACTATGAAGGTAAACATCTTTAAGTGTATGGATACCATGAAAACGTGGGGGACTAGAAAAGGTAGAAGAGTCTGCAGGACGGCATTTTGAAGGATGGCACTCTCAGGAAAGTGTTTAACCTGGAGAGATCCAAGATGGGCCACCAATGACCGTCTTCTCTGGGAACCAGGAAGAGCCTGGAATGAAATCCCCTTCCTCTATAAGATGCAGGAACTGCTTCTATGGTTCCCTGAGACAGTAAGTCTTGGACAATGAGCTACATGAGATGTATGTGGTCAGGGGGAGGAGGTGGAGGGATACCACTGTAGTTGGACTGTTCTCCCAGGACATGGAGTAACCCTCCTTGATAACGGCTAGTACCCACTTGTCTGAGGTTATTGTTTCCCAGACAGGAAAGGAAGGTCTTTTTGAGAATAGGCTGGAAAGTTGGGGGTTGGAGGTATGTAGAGGAAAATAGGAGACAGTGGCCTGCTACTGAATTGAGGCCTCCCAGAAGGAATACCCCTCTGAGTTCTCAATGGAAATCTTCTCTTGGGAGCTTTCCTTTGACTATGAGGAGTTCTAGCATCTCTCTTCGTGAAAGAGTTGGATTTAGCTGGATAATTTCTGTGGTACCTGGGAACAGTAGACATCAAGATTTGGAGACAATCTTACATAATTTTGCCCTCTTCCTGCAAAGTCTTGAATAGACTAGCAGCTTGGGGGCCACAAAGGAAATTTTTATCCAGTGGAGAGTCTAAAATCTTATATTTTAAATCTTCAGGGATATGCTGGCTCCTTAACCAGGCATATCTTCTTAATCACTGATCCAGTAGCAGCCATCCCAGAAGATGTATCCACAGTATCATAGCTACATTTAATGCTGTGCTTGGCTATCTCAGAAGCCTGGGCCACTAAAGACTGCATGAGCTGCTTTGAGCCTGGACTCTGTGGCTCTGTGATAGTTTTGCTAAGGATTGTAAGACTGAGAGAACAATTTGGCCATTTGAATTTGATAATTTATGCCCCTAAAGACTAGTGTGGAAGAAGTGTAAACTTTCTTGCCCCATGTGTCCATTGCTCAACTATCTTTGTCATTAGGAAGAATATTAGTGCCACAGGGTAACTTGGAAGATTTGTCCAAAGATAGAGAAACTGCAGCTGGATCTACCACAAGAGTTTCTTTAGAGGCACTTGAATTCATCAGGAACTTTGTAGAACCCATCTGTTTTTTTTGGCGCAGAAGGCTAAGAGTCTGGAGCAGAGGAGTTAACCTAAAAGACATCCAGGTAAGCTTCCAACACATGTGACACTGGAGGGGGAGCAGGAGTGCCCATCTCCAATAAACTGTAGCATTTTTTTGCACCTCAGACACTAGTCTAGACTGCCATTTGAAATGTTTCATCATACTCTGTAAGGTTTCTCCAAAGGAGGCTTCTTCCAAGGGGGAGTCTGAAGAAAGGGAATCTACTTCATCTGAAGAAATCTTTCCAGGAGAATGTAACTGGGTTGAGTAGTCTAGGGAGTGGTCAGAATCCTTATCCAGTTCCTCATCAGAGGAAGAGGAATCTAATGCCTGCATATGGGGTGTGTGGTTTGAGAAGTCATAAAGGACAGGGGCTTCAGGGACATGATTGCCTTGAAAAACCCTTAAAAGAAGTCAGACCACTCTTCTTCTTCGGATGCAGAGGGAGAAGTCATGTGTTTGAGTTTTTGTTTTTTCTTTTTTGGGGTGATGTCCACCTAAATTAGCTGAGGAGACTCTGAGTCTTGTCGCATTTCTACGAGGGTTCCAGGAATCTTTTCCCTCACAAGGATTTCAGGGACTCCACAAGGGCTCACTGATACAATGATTCATAGCTTGTCTTAGGTTCTGTCATCTGCAAGGCCTCAGGAACCATACTGGCCTCTGACGAGGTCATGGAAGAGGTTGTACTGTGGGTTTGACCAACTCAGCTGGTATTTCCAATTCCAAGACAATAGCTGGAGAATCTTCTGTCTCTTATGTTTCTTCTTAGGCAGGAGCCCTACATCTGGGCCTTCCAACACAGTGGTTTGGGCCAAGCAGCTGAGATGCTCAGTCTCAAGAAACATATTAAGTGTGGACAGCCTAGATAACAGGGTTTTGGGGACAAAAAACTGGCAGATGGAACAAGATTTATGGTCATGTTCAGGGCCTAAACAAAACAGACAGTGTGTAAGTCTTTGCATGGAATTCCTCTATCGCATTCACACTTACCCCTCTAGTTGATATCTAACAATAATTAGACAAAAAACAGACAAGAAATTAGAAGGTTCCCAATGGGGCACTTATCTGATCTGACAAGCGAAACTACTGTACCTAGCGACCAAAATATTTACTGTCTGTCAATGCAACAACATGCATTCGGGCTGGCAGTGAGATAGTCAGAGGATCTCGTACATATGTCCATTTTTATACCCAGATGCTTACAAGCTAAGGTTATCATTTGGACATACGTTGTATGAAGGTAAAACATTTGTACCCCGTCCAGATGTCAGCGAGAAAAACTCATCTGTTAAGAATACTGCAACACTGAATCGGTCAAGACATGCTGTGAAGCAATACTCCAAGGTAACATGTCTAGCCTGCAAAGGGGGTAAGACCTGGTTGCCAACTTGCCTGTTGATGTACCACATGACTGTGGTATTGTCTGTAACCACATGAAGTGGTCCCAGAGACCAAAGATGATTCATAGAGTTGAATGACTTGATCAGGGCTAGCAACACTTGCATATTTTTGTACTTGCATCTGTCCTTTCTGCCCCACACACCTTCCACTTTTATCCCTGTTCTGCAAGCCATGTCTGAGGTGTCTGTGGTGGCTGACTGCTTTGGAATGGGGAGGGAGAAGTAGAGACCTGGATTTATGGATATTTTCTGTCTCCACCAAGCAATTTCTCTTCTGACAAAACCCAGCACCAGGATTTGAAAAGAAAGGATTTTGGTGTCAGGACCAAAGACAGCACTGTATTTTGCTCATGTGGAGTCTTGCCAAGGGTATCATGAGAATCATAGATGCCACGAGACCCAAGATCCTGAAGTATTCCCTCACAGTGACTAAAATCTCAGTGGAAAACCTCAGAGGAAAATATAGATCTATTTTCTGTGGAAGAAAAGCTCTTTGATCTGAAGTATCTAGCAGACACATCAGGAACACAATCCTGTGTGAAGGAGTCAAAACATACTTTTGAATGTTCTCTTGGAATCCCAACATGTGTAAGGGCTCTCTCACTCAAGTGAGAGATTCTTGACATTTTGAAAAAGACTCTGCAAAGTCTTCTACACATGGAAAATGTGGATATCCTGTAGCCTACAATGAGTAATAACTGGAGCTAGACACTTGGTGCACACTCTTGGTGCAGTAGATAGTCCAAAGGGTATGTTAGAGAACTGATAGTGTGATCCAGACACACAAAACCTTAAGAAATGCCTGAAGACTGACTGACTGACTGAATAGGGACATGATAACAAGCATCTTTTAAATCTAGTGTTACCGCAAAATTGGAAGAGAAAGAAGAGGTAACAGGTTGTGAATTGACATAATTTTGAACTTGAGCACTATCACAAACTGGTTTAGGAAAGAAAGATCTAGAACTAGTCTGAAAGCATTTTATTTCTTTGGGACTAGATAGATCCCTGATTGAAAACCTTTCCCCACCTGGGAAGGAGGAACTGGTTTTATCACTCCCTGGGACAGCATGTGATAAAGGACAGGTGGAAATAAAATATTCTGATCTAGTGGATGAGGCATTACCCCCTAGAAAGGAAGAATTTCCTCCCACCTTCATCTCTGTAACCTTGATGAATGATCTTCCGAATCCATTTGTCTGAAAATATATGCTGGCAAAGAGAAAGGTTGAGATTCAGGCTTTCTGGAAGGGAAACAGGGCTGCCAGGGTGGGAGATAGGGACAATGTCTCTTAAATAGTCATTTTGACTTGTTGGACTGCCCTTGATTTTGGGAGGTTCCAGAATTCCTTTTGGAACCCTTGCCATTTCTTCTTAAATGTGTGTTTACCTGCATTTTGTTCAGAGATTTTTGCCACAATTGGATGAACGATTAGAGAATCCCTTAATCAGAACAAACTTTAACATATGAGCTTGACAAATTAAATCCTGAAAATCAGAGCTGCAGAAGCATAAACATTTTTCACATACTTATCAAAAACCTTCCCAACCTTATCAGAAAGGGTCTACTTCATATCACCTAAAGCCCATTTGACTGACTTTCATTTCACCGAGACCAAATCACCTAATTTTCAAAATACTGAAAACTCATTTGACTGAATCTCATTTCACTGAATTGTAAGCCATAGACACGATGTGGGTTTCTATTCACCTGTGACTTGTTTGTGATAAAAAGAATTTTTGTAACTTACAGTGCTGACTGTCAGAACACCGACAGTCATGTAGAAAGCAGTGTTGTAGTGTTTTTAAATGTGGGTATGCGTCTTTACATTTTTATGGAAAGTATCTAAAGTAATATGGTGGATGTTTTGTGCATTCCCAGCAGTAGTGGCAGTGTGTAGAGTACTGTAAGGCAAGTAAAAGGTATATGCCCTTTTCCCCACTGTAGTGCGATCTTGAAGTTAGTATATATAGTAAGGGGGATTGTGGGGGCCACAGACCCCCACATTTGGGGGTGTGGGAGGTGTAACCCCCCCACTTAGTTTGGTTTTATATTGTCCGGTTTCTGTTAAGAGGGTAAGTAAGTAGTTTTTAAGTTCTGGAAAGAGGTAATCTTAGTGTTGTGAGTGTGTTTGTCCATGGTTTAACATTTAGTCTTTTGAAATTTAGCATTGCAAGCTTTCAGTGAAATGAGATTCAGTCAAATGAGTTTTCAGTATTTTAAAATTAGGTGATTTGGTCTCGGTGAAATGGAAGTCAATCAAATAGGTTTTAGGCAATGTGAAGTAGACCCATCAGAAAGGGTAGGATAGGAATTAACTAAATGTTTACCAGCAGAATTAACTAAAGCTATAGCTGCTGGGTGAGGATTGGGAAGATAGTATAAAAACTTAAAAAGACTGAGGAACTTTATACATCCTCTCTGCCTTTTTAGGGACAACTGGCTGATAATCAGGAAAACTGCAGGCAGTAACACACATACACACATCCTCCAAAGCTGACAGAACTGTAGGAATGGGTGAAGGTTCTGGAAGTTCCTTCTTTAACAGCTTGTAGTGCTTTCTGAGGGACTGAGAAACCTCATGTGTTCAACAACTGAAAATAGTCTCAGAGAAAGGGAAACCCCCACAGGAGAAACAGACACTGAGCTCTCCTCTGAGTCTGAATCAGAAATCTGAGGTGAAAACCCTGTATCTGTCCCTTCATCTCCTTATCCTGATTGAGAATCTTGAATCTCATCAGGAAAAGAGTTAGCCCTCTTTCCTTTACCAGAACCTACTTTATAAGAAGGATCATCTCCCAGGCCCATGCTTGCACTTATCAAGGGTATCAGAACTTTTCAGAGATTTGGGATGCATGGCTAGGCTTAAAAAGGACCTTGTGGTTGTTAGCCTAGTAAACACCTATAAACCTATCAATAGCCTGAATGAAATCCTGAGCAATACCCTGTAAACTATTCCTGTCTAAGGAAATTTAAGAAGGAGAAGTTATATGCTTAGTTTTCCATTTCTTTTTGAGAGGAAAAATGGGGCCAGCTGTGTAACTAATGGCAGCGACAATGGAGGGCACAACATTCTGACAAAACAGGGAACCTTCCTGGTTCCTTCTTCCAGGACCAACAAGAGTGGCTCTACCTTGCCCATTGAGTGGACCCCAACAGGAATATAAGATGAGTGGTATGAGGTACAACTAATGGCCACAGTAGAGTCACTCACCTGCAGGTTAGACAAACTGCTAGCCTGCTGTAGTGGCAAGGCTATTTTCTTAGTTTTATTTCCTTTTTGTGGCTGAAAAAAGTACCAACAGTGGAACTGGTAGTTTGTTCCATGGTCAAGCAAAAAACAGTGCCTCTTTCCCAGGGAAGAGAAGCAGCAAAAGCCGGTAAAAATGTAAAGTCGTTAAAAGTCACTTTTTTTACATAAAAACACAGCAAACAGCAGTATAAAACACTTTGCCAGCCCCAAAATGTAAAACATACACAATTTCTATACAGAAAAAAATGTTTCTAAATACTTTAAATAACTTTTAAACTGACAGGAAAAAAAAGCACTCTTGTTCCAATACAGTCTCGTGAGAGTTCATTAAAACACAAACTTTCACCTTTAAAACAACTTCCTGGACAGGAAAATGTTACTAAACAAACAATTTTTAAAACACAAGTTTTTTTTGCAAAAGGATCTTATTTGCCCAGCAAAGGAAGAGCACAAGTTGACCATCAATTCTCAAAAGCCTCAGAGGAGCGTACTCTTCAGCAGCAGGAAAGATCTGAACGGATTTATGTGCAAGCCTGTCTTTTAGTCAGCTTAGCTCAAGCTGACTGATGCTTTGGATGAGTGGAAGGTGCCCTGAAGCTTTGGAAGCTGGCCAGTCATTATATCCTTGGCAAGATATAACCTGTATAGCAAAGGTTACTACAGCAATGATCAATATGATGGACATCTGTGTGAAATGGGACAAAAATCACTTATCTGTAAATCCATCACCATCATTACATGATGTGTTTTAGGAATGAACAGCCAACAATATCCATTCTTCAGGTTTCACAGTAGTACTAATAAAAGCAGCAGACATTTTTAACTCACAGATCCTCAGATGGTTACAGTCCTAATAAGCTCTGGCACTTCCTGGAATTTCATTGAAACCCTTTTTTCATTTAAATGGGTAAGCCCAGTGGATGCAGATATCTCTTTTCAAGTGCAATCCAAGAGCACTATCTGGTCAAGTGGCTTGCTCAGTGTCACACAGTAGAGAAAAAGAGGTAGAAAAATCAAGGCCTGTTCAACTACTACAGGAAGCAGGTTGTCAACAACTCAGGGCCTTAATCCTGTGTGCTAACCGCCAGAGTAATCTCCTTCACATTATCATTCAATTCATTCCCAGATGTTCCACCTTTTTCAAAAGTACCAAGAAAGAATGTAAGCCAACATATGAGTGCAATTTAGAGTCATCCAAAGTATACTAAGAGACCCAAGACAACAGTGGTGTTACTTCCTTTTTTACATGCTTAAACAGAGGGGACTTTTGGCAATCTCAAAAATTAAATGGGCCGAACCAAGTTTACTGCTCAAGAAATGCTCTTCAGTCTAGGGAAAGGGAACTGAGTTTACTCAGTGGATCTTCAGAATATTTGCAGGCATTCAAATATAAGAAAGTGCCACTGATGTTTCCTGTGCTTCGGCACAGGGCACAGCATTGCAAATTTCAGTCATTGCGGCTTGATCTGGAATATGTACACAGAGATTTCAGCAAATACATGGCAGTCATTCTGGCACATATTGAGAATGACCTGCTGATCACAGTCAAGTCTCAGGATGTCCCAGAAGAACCCACCACCCACATCATGAATCCCTCTGAAATGTACAGTGACAAGCTAACAATTCAAGATTTCTTGAAACCTGTAACTTTGAAAGCTTTTTGCCCCTCCTATAAAGTTAAATGCAGTTAGCTTAGCAAGGCAAGTAAGGACCAGCAAAACCAGTTCCAGTCTAGGCCAAGACCTTTAACAACAACATAATCAAATTCAGAGTTAAAAAAGGAAAGCCACAATCAAAACCTTGGCTGAAACATGACAAAAATATACAAAATACAACTATAAAAATAATTATTTGAAGTAGTTCTTGTAGCAGACACCATCCTCTTAACTCTAAACCTCACCTTATCCCCATCTGCAACATACAACTCAAACTCTAACATTAAACTCAATTATGTACAAATTTCATGAAGGTATATGACTATACAGTCTTTCATTAACAGATTTTAAGAGGGTAGACATCCATATAGTCTTTCATTCAGTTTAACATTCAGACAAACCAATTTCAGCTTATATCATATGACATTTGACAAAACAGAATTTGACCAAATGGTTTCTGTGAAGTCTATTTAAAGTCTTCAGTCAACTGTCATCCTCCCCAAATGCACAAACAAAAAATATTGAAATGTTACATATTTTATGATCAAGAATACCAATTTTCCTTTTTTTCTAGAAAAAAAATTCCAAATTCCAAATCTAGTCTGAAAAAAAAAAATTTTATGGAATGTTCTATTTTATACCACAATACTCATTCACCATAGCTTCTATTTATTGCTATAGTTACTGCTTTAAAACTGTCAATTTAGTCTCAGTGGTTAAACAGGCAGCACACTTGCATTTGGTGCTGGAATACCAGAATGCTGTGGGTTCTATTCCCACTTTAGTTGATTGCATTGCTGACACTGCAGTGCAGCATTAGGGGGTGCTGCACTCCTGAATGTGTCATCCTTTGGATGAGATATTAAACTGAGGTACCATCTACTTGAGTTAATGGTAGCTCAGGTGGGGTACCTATTGAAAATACTAACAGAAATTCTCAGATACCCTGACCAAAGTTTCCCTAGTAGTATAAAAACAACCTTGGGTCTCCCCTGAAAACAGGCTACTCACCTAGTGGGACTAACCTAGCCAACCAAGAATAAATAAATAAATAAATACTTATTCAGTGTTTTATACTTATAATCTGTTTTAATTTTGTTTGTATAAATGTACTGAAAAGCTACAATAGAATCAAGGTATTGGCAGGATATTACAAGTTATAATCACTAGTATATTTTCCCAGCATCATTTCAATAGAATGACACCCCTCCCTCGGACAACAGAAACTCCACAAATGCTTCACTGAAAGCACTTTCAATGAAACTCGGGAGTAAATTATTTTTTGAAGGAGGGCAAGCCACCCTACACACCCCCTTACCCCTGAACATAAATATACCAAATTCAAGGTCATACAACAGTGGAAAAAAGGGAATTTTTCACTGTTGGTGAAAGTGCTTTCAGTGAAACATTTTCGCTGAAACATCATTCACCAAAACTGCTGTCAACCTACTGACAGGCTCCCTATTTCCCCTAGTAGTATAAATACCAACTTGGGTCTCCCCAGAAAAGAGGCTACTAGCCTAGTGGGACTAACCTAGTCAACAATGAATACATAAAATAATATTTATTCAGTGTTTTGTATTTAGAACATTTTTAATTTTGCTGGTATATAGATGGTCTGAAAAACTACAACACAATAGTAAAATGACAAGTAATTGCAGGTAACAATCACTGGTATCACTCCCAGAATTTCAGTTTATGAAAAATAAAAAAAAGTTATGTACTCACCATAACATTCCATCTGTGTTGTCCATTTTTCGTTCTTCCTTAACTGATAGGTGCAGATCAGACTCGGCTGCTTCTACCACATCATCAGATCCTAGAACTCTCAAGCTCCTCCCTTTACCCACAATGCCCCACCAACCTAACATACCCCAGATGTAGCCTGCTGCCTCTAGATATAAAAGGGCCACCTGTTACAGAAACCACCAGAGATAGAACAGAAAAAGGGAAGCTGGTGCTCAATCTAGGAACAGAGGTTCCTATGTAACTCTTATATCTCCAGAAGCAAAAAACGAGGGGGCAGGTAGGTAGGGAGGTGAGGAAGAAAGAAAATGGACAACACAGATGGAACTTTATGATGAGTACATAACTTTGTTTTTATCTGATGTTGTCATTTTCGTTGATTTCTCAAATGATGGGACAGAGTCCCCAGCAAATGTAACCCTGACAGGCCCCTATGGAAGGATACTCTGCAGCACCGCTGAACCAAATGCCACTCTGTTCCTAGAAATCAAATCCAGATTGTAATGAGCAATGAAAGTGTGTGGTTTAGCCCAAGTCGCAGCTGCACAAATATCATCTAAAGATGCTCTGGACCAAAAAGCTGAAGAAACCACCATGGTTCTTGTGGCTTGAGCCCTAGGAGGTTTTTGTAAAGATAAACCCAGTTTACCATAGGCAGAGGTTATGCAATCAGTCAACCATTTGGCAAATGTAACTTCAGATACTGGATTGCCTAGTGTGGTAGGAGAAAAGGAAACAAATAACTGGTCAGACTTCCTAAAGTCTTTTGTTCTTTGAAGGTAGAAGCAAAGTGGTTTATGCACATCCAACAGATGTTAACATGTACTCTCCTTTGTTTGACAAATTTGGAAAGAAAACAGGGAGATTAATGACCTGGTTAACATTTGACTCAGAAGCAACCTTAGGGAAAAAGAAGGATAGGTTCTCATAGATACCCTCTCTTTATGAAAAATTGGATAAGGAGGTTCTGAAGACAGAGCCTGGCATTCAGATACCCTTCTAGCTGACACAATAGCCACGAGGAAAAGGGTTTTCAAAGATAAAAAGTTTAGGTCTACTTTGGCTGAAGGTATATATGGAGACTGTGTTAAGGCCTGAAGCATTAAATTTAAATTCCAAGGAGGAGTAGGATCTTTTAATGGAGGTCTAAGCAAAAAAGGCCCTTTGAGAAAGGCCTTACATAATTTAGAAGGGGCTAACGTGGAGTTATTTTGCTCATGTGGAAATTAGACATGGCAGCCAAATGGACTCTAATAGTAAGAAACTAGGTCCTTCATTAAAGATTGAAGATAAAAACTCAATGATTGCTGAACACAGGTGCTGAAAAAGAGTCCAAATATTTGCTAAGTACCCAGAAGACAAATCTTTTCCACTTAGTCTTGTAAATCTTTCTGGTAGAGACCTTATGGGAAGATAACAAAATATGGAACCAGGGAAGAGAGTCTGGGCTGTCTAGCATTCAGTGGAACTGGAGAAACCATGTGGTCAACTTGAGGCCAGTAATGTCCGGATAAGTTGTGCCTGAAAGTCTGGAGTTGGATCCAGAATCCAGGGTGGATGTAGAAGATGAGGCTTGAGGAATGGGAACCAAATCTGACAAGGCCAAAAGGGGGCAATGGGGATAACTGTGCTTTTCAACAGAACTGCTTTCTGTAGAAACTTGGGGATCAGTGGCAAGGAAGGAAATGCATAAAGGAGACCAGAAGGCCAGTTGTGAACTAGAGTATCTCACGTTGACTCCTCTAGTGGAGGGATCTGAACAAAGAACCTGCTGCATTTGTTGTTGAGGGAAGAGGAAAATAGATTCAGCCCCAAGGCTCCAAGAAAAGTTTTGAAGATGATTCCAAACCCCTGGATCCAAAGCCAATGTTTCATATTCAAGAGTCCTCTGGCTCTGAAACATTCAGTGCCAGTAGGCTCAGAGGAACCATTGGAATCGAAGAGCAAAAAGTCTGTGGATCCGAAGTAGACACCCCAAAAGATCTCAGATCAGATGGCTATGAAACAGCAGGATGGATCTGAGACGGAGCTATGTGAGGGGAAGTAGACAGATGTCAGCTCCCAGGCCCAGAAGGGGTCCGTGCTGGGAGAACCCCATCTGAATGTGTGCTCTGAGGACCTTCCTCATCATTCTGTTCATGTCTGCTTTTGAAAGGCTTCTGGAGGATCAAACAGAAGATGTAGTGGAAGAAGGCCTAGAAAGCCTTCAATGTGACTCCTATTGGAAGGGAGAGGGAAGCCTAGATGGAATCGGATCCAACAAAAGCAGTGGGATACAGAACTCAGGAGACCTTGGATTTTGAGTTGTTGGATCTGATACTGATGGATCTGACTTTTTATGAATCTTAACAGGAGGCTCAGCTGAAGGAGCCAAAACTTGCTGTCCAGGACCAAGAAGGAGCAGGTGCCCAATTGGAAGCAATCTCTCCTTAGCCTGAAAAAGCAAATAAGAGCACTAATGAAATCCTCCAAAGCAAACTTTGAGTCCAAAGTGGCCACATCTACTAATGACAATCATAAGGCTTTCTTCACATATGTTCGCAATCTCAAGGGAAGCACCCAGACCTGCTCAGAACTGGTGGTCTAGGACACCACATAAACAGAATCTGTAGATATAGCCAACCTGCTGGCAGACAGGTTCAGTGAAAACTTCATTCCTCTGTCCCCCCAGCAGTAAAACAGGACATCCCCAGTACCTGCCCCCTCCCCTTATCTGTAGGGAGCAATTAATTGCTGGCCTCTCAAAGGCAAAACATACAGCCTTCATGGGACCCAATAACATCCCAGGCTGCATCCTACATGAACTCAGACAGGACCATTAGGCACCCTATTCAACCAAAGCATGAGTACCGGCTTCGTCCCAGCCGAGTGGAGGACAGCTACTGTCATCCCTTTGCACAAAGGTGGAGCATCCACCAATCCAGGAAATTACAGACCCATCAGCCTAACTAGCCTGATCTGCAAGGCCATGATCATGGACCTCATTAACAAGGACACTGGAAAACTCCAGACACTTGATCCCACACAGTTTGGTTTTGTCAAGGGGAGGTCATGCCTGTTAAATTTGGTAGATTCTTTGAGACACTCACCAAGGCCATAGATGAGGGGAAGACGGTGCACCACCTACCTTGACCTGGCCAAGGCCTTTGATACTGTTCCTCACTCAGGTATAATAGATAAACTCTCCTAACTAGGCATCAATCCATATGTTACCGGATGGGCAGCAAACTGGCTCACTGATAGCACCCACCTCGTCAAAATAGGGGAAGCCACCTCAAGTAGTAGACCAATAACAAGCGGTGTACCTGACGGATCGGTCTTGGGTCCTCTGCTGTTTGGGATATACTTCTCAGAGGTGCAGGCCAAATCTAGTGGGCTATGGCTGATCAAGTTCACAGATGACTGCAAACTGGGTGCTGTCATCAATTAGGTTCCTAGGTTCCTAGGTAGGTACTAGGCTATCTGCCCGAGGGCATTTATAAGCCTAGCCAGAGTGTGTCAGCTTTCGCCGCCCCATTGATTAATTAACTGAGCCTCTGTCAAGAAGAGCCAATGAAGGGATCACAGGGGTGTATTTTCTGTTACCCATCCACTCATCAAGGTTTCTCTTGAAGAGTGTTAGTGAGGGGCTCTGCCTAATGTAGTTAGGAATTTTGTTCCAAAGCATGGGAGTCTCTGTGACAGGAATCTATCCCTCCAGGATGTTCTATTTATTGTTTTGGCGAGGTTTAGCTCACTAGAGCGATTGGCTCGCAGTGACTTGGATTTCTTTAGGTGGAGCATGTCCATCAATTCTGAGTCGGATATGGCTTTGTAAGTCAGGCAGAGATCACCTCTGAGTAAGCGATATGCCACTGAGTACAGCCAGAGTTTTTCCAGTCGGGCTGCATAGGACATATGTCTGAGGCCAATAATCCTCTTAGTGAGGTACATTTGTGGTCTTTCCAGCTGTTGGAAGTGTCTGGTGAGGTACATTTCAAATGGGGCACTGTACTCTATGATGGGTCTGATGAGTGACGAGCAGAGGGGCACTATAACCTCTTTATTTCTAGATGCGAACCCTTTAGTAATTAGATGGGCTACATAGAAAGATTTCCCAACTACTTTGGCAATATGATTGTCAAAGGAGAGATTACTATCTACCTGGGTCCCCAGATCTCTTATTACCTCTTCTGTATTAAGGGGGCTGCCACCTATGTGGTAATTCATGGGCGTTTTGTTTTTCCCAAATGGGATGACTATGCATTTTTTGGCATTTAGCTTGAGACCATGACTTTGACACCAGGTGTCTGTCTCAGTAAGGCCCTTTTGGAGAATGTCTGTGTCAGCCGGAGAGTCAGTTATGGCTCCCAGTTTGCAGTCATCGGCGAACTTGGTTAGCCATAGTCCTCCTGTGTTTGCCTGTACTTCTGAGAACAGTAGGGTTACCAGGACCAAGTCTTGTGGGACACCACTTATGACTGGTTTAGAGTTGGACCTGGAGCCCGCTATTCTTACCATGTGAGTTCTGTCTGTAAGCCAGTTGGAAACTCATCCTGTGACGTAGGGGTTTATGTTCAGGCTGGTGAGTTTTTCTATAATTCCCGAGTGGGGAATGCTCTCAAAAGCCTTGGCGAGGTCAAGGTAGGCTGTGTGAACCACCTTCCCCTCATCTATGGCCTTGGTGACTGTATCGAAGAAGTCAACCAGGTTTGGTAGACATGATCTGCCCTTAACAAAGCCGAACTGGGTCAGGTTAAGTGTTTGGAGGTTCCCAATGTCTTTGTTAATGGGTTCCATGATGATGCGCTCCATAGCCTTGCAGACCAGGCTAGTCAGGCTTATGGGGTGATAGTTACCAGAGTCAGTTGTGGCCCCTCCTTTGTGGAGCGGAATAACCGTTGCTGTGCACCATGCTATGAGCATGTAGCCTATGGAGAGGCTGATGTTGAACAGTGTGTTTAGGTGGGGGGTTAGTTCATTCTGTAGTTCATGCAAGACACAGCCTGGGACACCATCTGGCCCCATTAACGCTGTGCTTTTGGCTTTTGAAAGGGTTGTTTTCACCTGTGCATCTGTGATTTCCAGGGCACTACACTTTCCCGGTATTGTTGTGGGCCCTTTTGGGGGTGAGAGGGGGGTGAAGTTTGCACTGAATCTAACTGCCAGGATGTTGGCAGTATCAGTAGGTTCAGTATATTTCATGCTATTTTGCACTAGCTCAGAGCATATCTGCGAGTTGCCACTTAGATTCTTGACATAGCTAAAGAAGGCTTTGTGGTTATCTTTTGAATCCTTGGCTATTTTTCTTTTGAAGTTAGCCTTGGATGATTTTTATGAGGGACCTTAGTTTCTTACTGATACTGATCAGGGATGTCTTTCCTTCTTGGGATTTGCTTTTTTTCTGAACTAGTTTCCTCCTTCTATTGTATAGCCTGTTTATGGCAGGGGTCCACCAGACTGGTTTCCTTCTCTTAGGGGAGTGAGTCTTGGTTTTGTTAGGGATGGCACGATCCATGCATCCTTGTAGGTGCTCATAGAGTGCATTTGTAAAGGTTCCTGCATCTTGGACATTGTTATCCTTTAGCGTGGGGGGCTGTGAAACTTACCACCTCTGTCTTAATTAAGGTGAAGTTTGCTATAGAAAAGTTTTTCACTGTGGGTTCCTTGGTTGGGGGAATTGGTGTGGTGTGAACATTCAGATTGATTAGATTATGGTCTGATCTAACCAGTGACGGGTTGACCTCCGGTGCGGAACACCTGTCGCCCATGTTGGTGATGACCAGGTCCAATATGTTTTCACCTCTGGTAGGGGAGTTTACCAGCTGATCCAGGGCATTTGAGTTGATAAATTCTAGGAAGTGCTGGACCTGGGAGTTTGTACTTGAGTAGTTTTCCCAGTTAACGGTAGGGTAATTCAAATCGACCAGTATCAGGGTGTTCGGTAGGACCTTCATATTTTCCAGTGTCTCCAGAAAGGCGGAGTGGTGGTCCTGGGTCATGGAGGGTGATCTGTAGCAGGCCACAACTCTATAATCACCAAACCACAAAGAAACACCAAAAAAGGCTTCAACATAGAAACCACAAATACCAAAGGATTTATTTCAGCATTCAGTTTAATAAACTGAATGCTGAAATACATCCTTTGGTATTTGTGATTCCTATGTTGAAGCCATTTTTGGTGTTTCTTTGCTGTCATCAATTTCCCTAGTGATGTGGACATTCTCCAAGTGGGTCTCACCCAAATGATCGGTGCCAGAAACACAGGCTCAAACTGAATGCCAAAAAATGCATCATCACCCCTTTTGGGGAGAATGATGTCCCCACAAATTATAACATTGATAATAAGGCACTAAACATGCAGTCAGTTGTGAGGGACTTGGGAACTCCGGTTGATAGCAAATTGACTTTTGACCACCATATTGCCTCCGTTATACAGAAAGCTTTCTACATGGCCTATATCATTAGTAAAGGTATCTCATCCAGGGACAAGGTGATCATAACATCCCTGTATTCTTCCCTTATAAGACCGGTTACTGAATACAATGCTCCTTTCAGCATGTACCTCACAAAGCACATGCAGCAGCTGGAGAGACCACAGAGATTCCTCACCCGGTGAATCCAGGGCCTCAAACATCTACCCTACACACCAGGCTGAAAGTCATGTCCCTCTACTCAGTCTCCTACAGACTCCTTAGAGGTGACCTACAAAGCAATCTCAGACCCCACCCTGATGGGACTGCTGCATATCCGCAGGTCAAGCTCCACTCGAGTAACTTGCACGTGCAACCTCAACCTGGTCTGTGACATCAATAGGACTTGTTGGTGGGAAAGATTTGTGTCCTGGAGACTCCCCCTTTTGTGGAATAGACTCCCTCTCCACATAAAGCAGAGCACCTCATTAAACCTTTTTAAGCGCAGCCTGGATAACTGAATGGGGAACAGAAAATACGCCCTTGGGATTCTACCTGTGTCCCTGCTGGACAGTGGTATAAGGTGCTGACTTGCTGGAACATGGGTAAATTCTTTGCTAGTCTTGTAAGGGCCTCAGGGCCAATAGCCTAGCAGTTTCCTATGATCCTATGAAATTGGGATCGATCCAGAGACCTTTTCTGGGACTCCTTGTCCTTAATTAGAGTGTCAGCTTTAGATTTTTCTGACTTTTTTCAGGGTGTTTGAGCTCCAGCCACCAAAGAGGATGATGTAGAAGGGAAGAGACCCTACAGAACTAATTTGTTCTTGCGGTCAGTTAAGGGCCTAGAATTAAATCTGGAACAGATGGCACAGTCAACATCAAGATGTGCTGGATCCAGAAAATGTAAAGATTCCCTGTGGACATAAGGATTTGGGATCTTATGCCCACAGCAAACACACTGTTTAAACACAGCGGGTTTGTCTGAAATCTTAAAATTGCTATCAACAACGCTAAGCTGAACACGAAAAGTACTAAGAAATGTTACCCTAGCAAAAGCTATAGGAAAGCAATCAATATAGACAGCAATTTTTTTGAGGGAAAGAAAGGAAGTCCTACAAACAATGGTAAACTTAGTACTCGAAAGAGTATAAAAGGATACCAGCAATGTTAACAAGAGAAGTACTGCAATGGTAACTGACAATAAAAGGGGAAGGAAGAATTGGCTAAAAACACTAAAATATGGAAGGGAGGAAGAAAGACAGTATACAAAAACTTAATTAACTCATAACACCACAATAAGGAAAAATCCAAAGACCACTCAAAAAACACTTGAGAGCTAGGAATCCATGTCTGATACCTAATGGTGGCAAACAAGATCTGTGGCATGTTTGGTTGGCAGGGCATTATGAGTAAAGGGAGAAACTCAAGAGCTCTAGGATTCGATGATCTGCTAGAAGCGTCCGAGTTGGATCAGAGTCTCAGATCTGAACCCATCAGTTGAGGGACAAATAAAAATGACAACATCAGATGGAATTTTATTTAGCTCAGGCCCGAGAGTGGCATTAACATTGATCTAAAGTTGTCTACAGCTCATGAAAAATAGTTTAGTATAGGAAAGCACTAATGTTTCATTTTAGTGACTCAGTAAAATTTCCTTTTAGTACAGCTGAACTATATTTTTATTTATTTTCTGTTTGGCAGCCTGAGGCTTACTGCATAGAGTTAGGGGCTAGTGACCATTTCATAGTTTTTACTTATAAAAAGAAAAGTACAGTTTTGTACCTACCATAAATGTAGATGTTCGAGGATCCCATTGCTGCAGTCCTTACTATTGGGTATAGTCCGCATCCAGTCGGCCCGAATACCAGAGTATAAGGCTGACGTCGGTCAGGGCGCATTAGACTGACGTCAGTACGTCAGGGTACTAATGCGCATGACCGACGCCATATCCTCAGTCTTTTCTTGCCCCAGATGTCAGAAGACCCTAAAAAGACAAGGCCCAAAATACCTGCACCAAAAATATGTACAAGATATACAAGAACATATACAAAAAATATAAGCATGAAACCTCACCTACACAACCACCCCTAAACACAGAGGGGAAGGAGGGAGGGTAAATTGGACTGCAGCAATGGGATCCTCGAACATCTACATTTATGGTAGGTACAAAACTGTACTATGTTCTTCGTTCCCCATTGCTGCAGTCCTTACTATTGGGTAGAATCCCAAAGCAGAGGTAAGGGAGGCTGGCAAATCATAAAGAAGCAGGAGCTGACAACATGCCTTGCAAAACAGCTGTGGCAAAACCAGCCCTAGACTTAGAGTAGATAGGAAAGTGATAATGCTTAGAGAAAGTATGCACTGAACTCCAAGTAGCTGCTTCCAAAATATCCTTAGTTGCCACCCCCCTAAGAAATGCTGTTGAAGTGGCAGTAGCCCTAGTGGAATGAGGCCTAATCCCAGCTGGAATCTCCTTGCCATGATGGGAATAACAAAATGCAATGCAAAAGCCAATCCACCTAGAAATAGTTTGTTTTGACACAGGCTTGCCCTGTGAACTCAAAGCAAAAGAAACAAACAACTGCTGAGACTGCCTAAAATCCTTAGTCCTGCTTAAATAATAACGCAATTGCCTGTGTACATCTAAAGTGTGCAAAATCTTTTCCCCTTTATTTTGGGGATCTGCATAGAAAGTAGGCAAATGAATAGTTTGGTTTAAAGCCACACTAGAAACCACCTTAGGCATAAAGGAAGGATTAGTACGTAATGATACCCTGTCCTTATGGAAAATCAAAATGGCTCTACTGCCATAAGGGCCTGCAACTCAGACACCCTTCTTGCAGAAGTAATAGCCAACAGAAAAGCAGTCTTCCATGACAAGTATTTCAATTCAGCAGTAGCCGAGGCTCAAAAGGTTGTAGAGTAAGTTTTTCCAACACAAAATTGAGATCCCAAGCAGGAGTAGGAGCTCTACGTGGGGGTCTTATATTCTTTGCCCTCTAAGAAACTGCTTGAACAAAGGATGCGAAAACAATGGTGGGTCACAATCATAGTGAGCTGAAATCGCTGCAGCATGAATCTTAATAGAAGAGAAGGACAAACCTTTGTCCAATAACTCAGTAAGGTATTGAAGAGCCGCACTCAAATTAGGCTCAGAAACCTGCAAATTCTTTGCTGTACTCCAAAATAAAAATCTCTTCCATTTTTCTGCGTACACTTTCCTTGTACTAGGTCGTCTAGCTTCCATAATCACATTTAAAACTTGTTGAGGAAGTTGAGACCTGCTGTGTTTCAACACAGAATATGCCAGGCTGTTAGATGAAGAGAGTGAAGCTTGACATTGAGCAGATGACCATCCTGCTGAGACAATAGATGAGGAATCAGAGGCAAAGGCCATGGAGGCTTCCTTACCAGACTCCGTAGTAGTGGGTACCAGTGTTGCCGAGGCCAATCTGGAGCTATCAAAATCATCCTTGGCCTGTCTTGTCTGACCTTTAATAGTACCTTTGGAAGAAGAGGTAGAGGAGGAAAGGCATACACATGAAGGTTTTTCCAACTGAAAGACAGAGCATCCACTTTCCAAGCTGTGTGATGAAACCCCTTTGTGCAATACTGTGGCAGCTGGTGGTTTAGTGGAGAAGCGAACAGATCTATGTCTGGAGTTCCCCATGACACTGTCAATTTTGAAATACATGAAGATCCAGTTTCCACTCGTGGGGATCCATGATTTGTCTGCTTAACACATCTGCTAAGGAGTTCTGTGCTCCTGGCAGAAACCTTGCCTGAAGAGTTAGTTGCAAGCTGGCAGTCTCCCATAAAATCATTGCTTGCCTGCATAGAGGATAAGAATGTGTTCCCCCTTGCTTGTTGATGTACCACATGACAGTTGTGTTGTCTGTTAGAATCAACACCTGCCCTGGAAGAAGTAACTCCTTGAAAGCCATTAATGCAAACTGGACTGCTAACATCTCCTTCATGTTGATATGTAGATGCAGTAGTCTGGCAGGCCACTTGTCTTGTATCCACTTTCCATTTAGATGAGCTCCCCAAGCAATGTCCGAGGCATCTGTCGTTAAAATCTGACTCGCCTCTGGCCGGGTCACAGAGAGTCCCTTGTTTAGGTGACATTCCTGAGCCCACCACAAAAATTCTGTTTGAAGGCAAGGTATTATTTGAATGACAGTGTCCAAATCCTGGCAGTGCTGTGTCCATACATTTTTGAGATACCATTGTAGCTTCCTCATATGCAGTTTGGCATTGGGAAGCACCAGAATACAAGATGCCATGAACCCTAATGCTTGAAGGACTGTCCTTGCAGTCAGCACGGACTGATGAGATAGTTGATGGAAGTAAAGTGATAGACTCTGTTGTTTGTCCGGGGTTAAAAAGGCCATCTGGGCTGCTGTATTCAGTCTCACACCCAGAAAGCACATGTCTTGAGAGGGTACTAGACTGGACTTTATTTCGTTCACAGAATACCCTAGGCATCTTAGCACTGCTATAACATGTTCCAGATGCTGAACAAGGTCTTCCTTTTCTTGAGCCAGAATCAGGCAGTCGTCCAAGTAAGGATAGATTTGAATTCCTTGAAGCCTGAAATAAGCTATCACTGGAGCCAGAACCTTTGTGAATACTCTGGGCGCAGTAGATAAGCCAAAGGGCAATGCAGAGAACTGATAATGAGAATTTCCAGCTCGAAACCGCAGATACTTCCTGCAACTTAGCCTGATAGGCACATGAAGGTAAGCTTCCTTGAGATCTAGAGTTACCATCCAGTGATCTTTGCCCAGCAGAGGTAAAAGCTGTTGTAACGTCAACATCTTGAACTTGGGAATGTCCAGAAAAGTGTTGAGGAGAGATAAATCCAAAATTGGTCTCCACGTGTTCCCTTTCTTTGGTACCAGGAACAGGCGAGAATAAAATCCTAGGCCCCTTTCTGATACAGGGACTGGCTGAATGGCCCCCATCTGGAGTAATTGAGAAACTTGTTTGTGAGCCTCTTTTCTTTGTGGAGGAGGAACGTCTGGCATGCCTCTGAAAGGGGGCATTGTATGGAAATAAAATCTGTAACCGTGGTGAATGATATCCAACACCCATTTGTCTTGAGTAATTAAATCCCAATTTTCTTTGAAAAGAGACAGTCTTCCTCCCAAAGGAGCTGCCAGACGGGAATCTACTGGCAGCTGAAAAGACAGGTCATTGGGTCTGTTTACGAAAGGACTGACCCCTGCCCTCACCAGAAGTCTGAGCAGGCGAACTCCCTGTTCTAGGCCTAAAAGAACCTTGAGCCCTGCCCCTACCACGTCTAGACCTACCCCTAGACTGGGAATCATAAGCAGGATATGTCCACCCCTTAGCCGGCCAATTTCTACTAAATTTCGGTGGCTGCACCTGCAAAAAATCTTTAACAGTTTGCATAGACTTAGCTTTGTCCTCCATTTTCTTTAAAACTGCTTCCACAGGCGATCCAAACAACACATCAGACTGTAAAGGAGCATCCAAAATCCTTGCCTTAACATGCTCAGCTAAATTCTGATCCTTCAACCAGGCATGCCTGCGAAGAACAGAACTAGTAGCGGCCACCCTCGAGGAGGCCTGTACAGCATCAAAACCACATTGCAAAGAATGCTTACCCACTTGTTCAGACACATGAACCAAATCCAGCAACTCTTTACACTCAATACCTCCTGCCAAAGCATCCACCTTAGATTTCAATTGTGAAAGGAGGTAATTCTGATATTTTAGCATGTGAAACTGACAATTCAATGCTCTCATGGCTAGAGTGGAAGAAGTATACACTTTCTTTCCCCACCTATCCAAAGCCCTTGCCTCTTTATCAGTGGGAACAGGATTTTTAACCACAGAAGCTTTAACACCTTTAGGCCCTTGAGAAATAGTGTCTGGGTCCGCCCTAGGACTCTTAAACAAATACTTATGAGCTTGGGCACCCTATAATACCTATCAGGCTTAACAGGAGCAGGAGGCAAAGAGTCAGGGTTCAGGGAAGCCTCTGCAAAACATCTTCCACCACATTCAACACAGGAGGAATAGCTAAGGGCCTATGCTGGGGTAAAAACAAGAATTCCCTAAGCCTTTTCCTGAATCAGAGTAATCCTGGCCTTCCCATTTAAAGTGCTCCCTCATGGAATGCAGAGTCTCTGAAAATGAGAAATCCTCAGGAGGAGTAGCTGTAGGAGTGGAATCATCCACATCAGAATCAGAATAAGTAGGATACTCCTGCAAGTCTTCCGCAGAAGACCCTGAAGCCTCTGAACACTGTTCAAAACAATCAAACTCTGGTTCCACCCTAGGCCTCTTATCAGGCGGGGCATAGAACCTCTAATCATAGTAATCAAATCTTCTGCCATTTTAAGCATATGTTTCTTAGGTACAGAACCCGAAATGCTAGGAGAAGCCCCCACTGAAGCTAAACTAGGCCTACCTCTCAAAGAAGTTTTGGCAACAGAAGGAGAGGCCCTAACTACCTTGGGAAGAGAGGGAAGAACAGTCACCTGAGAAGCCCCCTCAGCCTGGCCTACCTCCTGAGAAGGCACATCCTGTAACAGTAAAGATTCTGCCTGGGACTCCATGGAAACTCCTGGCAAAACCTCTGGCTCCACTGAGCCTCCTAAAGAACCGGCGTCCGGGACTGCCGGTTCATCAACCCTAGGCTTCGCTGTTTTGTCCTTGCGCTTCTTGGACGAAGCGGGCGTCGGAGCATCCGACGGCATTTTATAATTGCAACGCTTCCCAAACACTAACCTGGCACAGTCTAACCTCCTCTTAATAGTGCGTTTGTTAAACCTAGCACAAGAGCGGCAACCAACAACGCCGTGCTCAGGCCCTAAACAAGGTATACACAAGGTATGGTAATCCCTATGAGGTATCTGTTTCCCACAAGAAATACAGTTATTCACTTTTTCTGACATCCGGTAAAATACTGAGGCAAGAAAAAACCAAAATGTTCCCCAACGGGGTACTTAGCCAACTCTGTTTCGGTCTGAAACTCCGGTTTCGGAAAGATTTCAGAACGCCAACCTGCACTCGCAAAACTGCTTCTGCATCGGACCACGCGGCAAAAAAGACTGAGGATATGACGTCGGTCATGCGCATTAGTACCCTGACGTACTGACGTCAGTCTAATGCGCCCTGACCGACGTCAGCCTTATACTCTGGTATTCGGGCCGACTGGATGCGGACTATACCCAATAGTAAGGACTGCAGCAATGGGGAACGAAGAACATCAGTTTGTTGTGCTTCTTAATATTTACAGTATTGTATATATTCTGCTATTATATCAGTAGAGGGCGCTGCTGCACCATAAAAAAAGTTCAAATGCAAACATCTTCCGATGTACATTTTTTATGAGAATTAATAAATTACACATTGTAACTATGACTAAAACATTAAGTTAAAAAGATAGCGTTCGCACTGTACATAATAAACTCTTTATGAAAAACAATATATGTTGAATCAACATGCAGTTGGAGAACCAGCTATAAAAGGCATGCATGAATTCTGCTTATCAGCAAATTAGTTAATTGTAATTTTTCTCTGAAAGGTCACTGCAAGAGAGGCTCTTCCTCTTCCTCCATGCTGCAACGACCCTCAACATTTAGGCATTCAGATATATCCCTCTGCATGTGGATAGAAAGATTTGCTCTTCTAACCTTACATTTACATGTTAAAATATTCTCCTCCATTGGTGAAAACTCTATTTATACACTTTGGATTTGCTCAGCCATCTCCAAATCTAAATAAATAAAAAACAAATCATATTTGTATTTAGAAAATTAGTTTATTCGCTTAACAAACATTGGGTTAACAACGAGGCTTCAGAAAGTAATTGTTCCCATAGTAAACTTTGAATTTAAGCTCATATGTGAAGACAGAACAAGTCTCTGGCCACTTGTACCAAAAAACAAAATCTCACAGACGGTAGGTAAGGTTACACTTCTTGAATGATGCAAGCAAATGACAGCATAACCCAAACTTGGGGGACAGACTTTAATAACATATAAAATGGAGAAGTCACAGATCCAAAGAAGAAACATATTTACCAGCAAAGCAGAGTATGTGGAAACGTTTTAAGACAAACTGCTCCATAAAAGCTGTGGTAATCTACACTGTTTAGCAAAAGAGCACATACAAAGAAAAAAGGTACTATGAGCAATATACAGAGAGAGACAGACAGACAGAGAAATAAATGGGGGTCCCACAAATGGATGGTGCATTATCTCTGCTGCTGAGACTGACAGCATAATGTAATATTCTCCCTTCTGATGCAAACGTGATACATACAGTTTTGTTTAAGTTGCACCCATTAACACAAAGGTATACTTCTTTTCCCTGATTGTATGTTTTTATTTGGTTTCCATGAAAACTGACATTGTTTTTAATTCCCCATCCACAGACACTATGCGTGTACCCACTTGCCTCCGTTTCTTTTTGTATCACCCACACTTTGCACATTTACATACTCACCTGCCTATGCTTTCCTCTTTTTTACTACTATGACATACAAACCTGCATATTTTATTTCTGTATTCTGTAAAGCCCTTCAATGTATAATGTGCCCTGTTGAACTCTATAGTTTAGTTTTATTTTCAAGATAATCCAATTATCTAATTTTCTTCTGCTGAAATTTGCAGTAGTTCTTCTCAGAAGCTTGGGATGCAATTAAAGCTACAAGGTGCCTGTGCATAGTGCATTTTGTATCAGGATATACTCAGCAGAACCTAGCATTCTCCTCAAACCCACTGGAATGTGTCAATGGGCTTATAAAATGGGTCCTTCTCTAAAGGTGTATAAAATGGTCAGACAGATTCTATGGAACTATAACTGTTCCAGGCACTGTTTATGTAAGAATGTCCAGTGGAAATGGAATGACACAATAGGCCTGTTCCTTCAGGACAGAACCAATCAGCTCAACACAAGGGGAGGCATGGATTTACATCAAAGTAACCCACTGCATTTCTGTCCCTTGGATATTGCTGGCATGTGTGTTGAAAAACACAGGACTATAAAAGCAACAAAATAAAGCTCCTCCACTCCCTGTGCAAGATAACGACTCAGCTCTCCCTGCTCATCCCTCATTCTTCCCCACAAAGGTGTCAGTGGGGGAGGGGGGGGAGGGGGCCAAATGACCAGTCACTCAACCTCCATCCCTCTGCCCTACAGAGGTGACAAAGTCATGGGAATGAACTGGCCACTGGGGCTGACAGTAGGAAATTTAAATTAGGTAGTTAGCAATGGATTGGAGCATGAGTACCCCCCCCCCCCCGCTACCTATCCCCAGGTAGTCTAAAAAATTCCCTTTCAATGATACATCAATTTTGTAATATAGAACTTGTCTTAATTTTGACAGGTCTGACGTCAAGCAAAAAATAAATAAATAATAGCAGCGGTACATTATTCTTTCTAGACAACTAAGAGGAGAACAAATGGATAACACACAGTGATTAAGAAACAATAGTTGCTTCTTACTGTTATATGTTAAAATGAAATCTAAGAAAGTTTAAAAATCCATCCATCCACAACCTAGTTTCCCTTTTTTGTACACAAGGTCATGGTTTAATAATGATCATATTAAAATCATCAGCAAATTACATTTTTTGTGCTCTTGGACCATCCTGAACTGGCCTTTTCAAACTTGTGATATTACTTGGATTTTAATAAGTAATTAAATAAGTAATAACTAATTAAATAAGTAATAAGTAAATAATAAAATTGCCCACCTCCATGCTCTCCTGGATGTTCATTCCTTTGATATACTTTGTTTAACAGAAACATGGCTAAAACCCACTACACAAGATGTTGAAATTATTCCATCTGGGTACAACATCTTGAGACAAGACCGCAAAGTCAAAAAGGAGGGGGTGTTGCTATCCTCTATAAAGAAGGGCTACAAATATCTATACTAGATCTTGGTTCCTCTTCTGAAAAAAAAAATGCAGAAATCATTAACACCAAACTTCAACTTAATCCCAGCAAATCCCTAAATATAATATGTATCTACTTGCCCCCTGGTAACAACATCACCACTCTGGAAGGTATCCTTGCTGAACTCTCCACAAAAATTCCACAAGAGACAATAATTCTTGGAGACTTTAATATAGACTGGAAGGACTGCTCTACTGAATCACCAGCCTCCCATATTAACCTTAATGGCTTCTCACAAACAATTAACTCCCCAACCAGAATTAATAAACCCAATAACAAAGAATCCATCCTAGACTGGATTCTAATAAATAATCACCAACAACTCTATAATGTAGGGACCCTCCCTGATGATGTAAGTGACCATTCTCTCACTTACATAATCAGGCAAAGGCCGAGCTCACACAACCCAACCATATATAAAACAATAAGAAGCAACAGAAACTTTAACCTCAATAACTTCCAAGCTGAACTAAAAGAATGTGATTGGTCACCTATAAAATACCTCCCACTTGATGAAGCAACAAACTACTTTAACTCAAAATTCTTAACAATCCTTAACCACCATGCACCAAAGCATTCCATCAAAATTAAATCTAAACCAGTCCCATGGCTTACAAAGAAAATCAGGCAGAAAATTCAACAGAGAAATAAAGTTTGGGCACTATGGAGAACAACTAAAAACCCCGTAGACCAACAACAATTCAGGCAAAAAATAAATGAGACTAAGAAAGCTATACTCGAAGTTAAAAAAACTTTTACTTCCACCTCCAACAGAACAACCAAAATAATCCACAAAAGTTCTGGGCTAGCATAAACACACTACTTCAACCAGGCCAATCCAAAACACCACCCCCTATAGGATCAAATTCCGACAATCCAAAGCAAACTGCTAATGCTTTTAATACCTTCTTCACTGAGACCATCCAAACACTTGCTAATCAACTAACAGCCGATAGCTCTGCCCTTCCAACCAATACTACTAACTCTCTCCCAACTCTAAACCTGCAACCTGTCCCAACTTCCCTCATCTGCAACCTCTTAAGTAAACTAAAATCTACTACCCCCTCAGCTGACCAGCTACCTGCTGAATACCTGCAAAAGGCAGCCAAAGTCATAGCTTATCCTGTATCATTGCTGATAAATAGAACCATACAAGAAAGCACTATTCCCACCATCTGGAAAATCTCCTGCATTATCCCCCTACGCAAGGGAGGAAACTCCAGAGAATATTCTATCGTCCCATAGCTCTACTTTCCCTATTAGCTAAAATAATGGAAAAGTGCATCCACAGACAGTTACTAGAACACCTACTCCAGAACAATTTACTGGCCAGATCTCAACATGGCTTCAGGCCTTTCCACAGTACAACAACTGCACTCCTATCCTTCACTGACAGCATCAATAAAAACCGTAATAACAATCTTATTTATTTATATTTATTTATTTCAGTTTGATTACCGGGGAAGTCCACTGGGCCAAGAAGTGCCCATTTTCAGTGGAGGCCCGGGGAGAAAAGCTCCAAGAACAGTATAATACAATATAGGTTGCAGAATAAAAGCTCCAAGAACAGTATAATACAACATAGGTTACAGAATGCAAATAAAGATTACAAAGTAAAAATACATACAATATAGTTTGTAAAAACAAGTAGGGTTAATACATTTGAGAGTTGCAGAGAACTTGAGGCAGATTTTTTTTTTTTTGAATCAATATTTATATGCTTACAGTCACTTAAAGTCTGTTAGTTGTAGTTATTTTGAGAAATTAGAATAAGTATGAGAGTATAGTGGAGTAGGAGTAGGAGTGCTTAGTTAGGGGTCGCTATGGAAATTAAGTGGGGTGAAAGCAGGAGCATTTCCATTTGGAGGATAGGTGAAGAAAAAGTTGAGTTTTGAAGGATTCAGTGTTGGGTATAGTCCTAAGTGAAGTAGGCAGAGAGTTCCATTTTTTACCTAGTGAGAAGGAGAGTAAAAGCTGGCCAGCTGGTCGTTTCGGTTTACTAATGGAGATTAGGTTTTGGTTTTCGGATCTCAGTGATCTGTTAGGGATGTATGGAGGAAGGATGTCCTTTAAGGCTGGGCATTTATTAAGGGAGAATATTAGTTTGTGAGTGGTGGTTAGTTGTAGATAGTCTAGGTGATTAGGGAGTTCTAGCCAGTTCAGAGAATGAAGGCTGTGGCAGTGGTGACTTGATGTTTTGGATTTGGTGGCAAATTTAGAGATCTTATTATAGCAAGCTTCGAGCTTAGAGGTGTTGGTAGCAGACAAGTTGGTTAGGAGAGGGACTCCATATAGAAGGGAAGGTAGGAGGAAGGATGTTGCCAGGGTATGCCTAGTGGAGTTTGAAAGGAAGTGATCTTCTCTCTTCAGCACTTTTCATCGACCTTTCAAAAGCATTCGAAATGGTCAACCACCACTTACTTCTCAATATTCTAAAATTCTTCTCTCTGGACACAAAGACTATAAAATGGTTCCAGTCCTACCTTGATAATAGACAGCAGGCAGTGCTATGGGACAACAACCTCTCATCTCATCTCATCTCCCAGTTACCCTAGGTGTTCCTCAGGGCTCTGTATTGGGCCCCCTCCTTTTCTCAATATTTATCAATGATCTCAACCAAGCTATTCCTTTAACTAACTGTGTACAATACGCAGATGTATTCCCACCTTATCTCCACACTTCTCTATGCTTCTTCCATCTATACTAACTTGACAAAAAATAACCTTAACAAGCTAATCAACGCTTACAATAGCATTGCCAGATTTGCTACTGCTTCCTCCTTTAGGACCCATCACTGCCATAATCTGAAACAATTAGGCTGGTTAGAGCTTCTGAATCAGATTCACTTTAAACAACTCACCATTGCACACAAAACCCTTTTCCATCCTACCAATACCCCAATACTTGCTAGTCTCATTACCCAATATAAGAACCTTTCAACTTTACGCTCATCTAATAAACCACTAGTATCAACATGTAAATCTAATAACATGGAAGGAGATGCTCTGTTCTCAAATGCAGTTGGAAAGTATTGGAACCAACTCCCCCATGAACTTACATCACTGTCTTCATTTACACTTTTTAAACACAATCTGAAACTTTATCTTAAAACCCATTGGTTATGTCTCTGTACAAATCCAGACTAATCTCATACTATATTCCAAATACCCTCGCTTAAGAAATAATCCCTGCTCTATCTGTGTCTTTTTAGATCAAGGCCTATCCTTGGCAAAAACATATCTTATCCTAATAGGTATTTTAAATTATCTCTAGTTAAATTCTTCTGCATGTAATTCTAAAGAATCCTACCTAACGCAGGCAACAAGTATTGTTTAAACTGTGAGCATTGCTGAACTGTTGAAACTTGAAGTATGCATTTGTGTAACAATTACTTTCTAGTTACTAATGAAGTCTTGTGCATAAAGTCTAAAATATCTTATCTAATGCTTGTAACATGTTTTTGTATAAACTGTGAAGATTCCTGAACTGTTTAAAATTTGTAGTTTTTAACTGTATAACAACTAGTACCTGTATGTTAGTAGTCTAGTAATCTCTTGGAGCTTATCTCCCCGGGACTCTACTGAAAATGGACATAAATCCAGTTAGACTATCCCGGTCAACAAATGTAAAATAAAATAAAATAAAAATAAAAATTCATTAAATGTAAGAGGAGAGCACAAAAGCTCAGCTCTTCTTAACTTTTATTGGGAGTACAGCAAGGTCACTGCATAGGTTTCCTGCTATGGTTACCTAAGTCGGGAAAAAGGTTCCAATATTTTTGTTGTTCCTATTCTTATTTTTTTGTGTAATAAATTAATTGAATAAAAGGCTAAAGAAGTACAGAAATAACTCCGATTTATTCTAGAACCTTGGAACTGTTAGCAGCGGGATGTTCACAACAATTATAGAACTTCATAGTTTGAATAGCCAGTTACTCCTGAAAAGTTGGAACCGGGTCTTCAATACGTACTGCAATTGCTTGGTGTGCAGATTAGCCATAATAGCACACATTTGTTTAGCTATTATTTTCTACTTGTGCTAGTGGTTGCCAGGAATATAGTATATAATAAGTCTTTAAATGCTGCATGGTTGTCTATGCCCCCACTGTCATGTGCACATGTGAAATTACTTACAAAAAGAAAGCACCAAGAATTCAAGTAGTTGAATCTTTCATCCAGTGAATGGTTGTAGTTCTGACAAATTAAAAAAGAAGCACATATGCAACGCATAGGTATACAACTGGTGAGAATGCACACAGGTACACTAATGCTGAGTGCACTGGCAAGAACAAATCCCTCAGAATGCACACAGCTACGCTAATGGTGAGAATGCACACAGGTAACTAATAGTGAGTGCACCGGCAAGAACAAATCCTTTAGCATTCAATGCACACAGGTACACTAATGGTGAGAATGCACACAGGTA